>NW_018128444.1:8645-9192 GCF_001952655.1 Monopterus albus
ACAAACAGCGTGAACGCCGATGTGATGTTGTGGACCCGTGCGCAGGTGTAGCTTGTGGGTCCCCGGGGCGGATGAGGAGGAGAAGAAGAAGAAGACAAAGAAGAAGAAGAAGAAGACGGAGTGGTTGTTGTTGTTGCTGCTGTTGTTGCTGCTGCTGTCGCCGCCGCCTCGTGGCGATCGCTGTAAGCGACGGAAGACCACGCTATCTTTCCGTCTCTGGACAGGAAAGTCTCACTCCTCTCGTCGTAGTCAACGTAGTCGTAGTCATCCCCGTCGTCATCTTCTTCTTTCTCCTCCTCTCCTTCTTCTGATGATGATGATGAAAAAGAAAAAGAAGAAGAAGGAGCATCGCACGCCGGGTCATAATCCTCATCGTTGTCGTCGTCGTCTTCTTCTTCTTCTACTTCTTCTTCTTCTTCTTCTTCATCTTCTTCAGACACGTCCTCGTCCTCATCGTCTGAAGCGGCGCGATCGTTGGAAAAGACCTGTTCTAGAACCTGCGCTGCGGTGAAACGCGTAGCCATGGTGTAAGCGCAACCAGGGGGCC
>NW_018128444.1:11736-20594 GCF_001952655.1 Monopterus albus
CTTCCCCCGATTGCTGGCGGGGATTGGCTCCGGCCCCCCCCCCCGTGACCCCGTTCAGGGACAAGTGGTAGAAAATGAATGACTGAATGAATGAATCATGTCCTTTGCAATGAAATATGAAATAGCTACAGTGAGGTCCTGAGCATTTTTTGATGTGGGTGCATAAGCAGTCTGCCTTTTAAATGCTTGTTCACCACTGGGTTTGCCTGCTGCATGCCCAGTCTGTAAACAGGGGAATAGCAAATGCATTATCATTATTATTAATAATAATAATAATATTCACTCACTTATACATGGTGTTTGTGTCAGGTTTGCCCAGCGGCACCTGCCTCTCGTCCTTTCCTCACGCTAGTCTGCTCCCTTGCACTGATTGCATTATTAGACACACCTGCCCCGCTTCCCTGATCACTCACCAGCTGCGCCTCGTTAGTTTCCCTCCTTACTTATACACTGCTCACCATTCACTCCCCTGCCAGTTCTTTCTCTGTCTTCAGGCCCCGTATGTTTTATCACTTTGTTTTTGTGCCAAGTACGCCCGCTATATTTTTCTGTGTTTTTCTCAAGTCTCTATTCCTGCCCCGCCGTATCTGTTTTTCCACCTCTCCGGACTGCTCCTCTGGACCCTGGATTCACTCAGCTCCACCAGCCATCGCCTCACAGGTCGATGCACAGTCTCCTTTAACCTGTTTGTTTTTCCATACTCCTATTTTCTCAGTCATCATCGCCTCCACCTCGACCAGCCCAGGAGTGAACCCAACATCCGCAGCCCAGCCCATTATCATCCACCATACCATTGACTGTGTTTCTTCTGCCGCTGATTGACACCTGGTCATCTCTCTCAACATCCCTCCTATATTTATTTCCTTGTACAGCACTGTAAATAAACCTCACTGTTTGCACCAAAGCCAGCTACCTGGGTTTGTCTTTTTCCACTTGCTCACTCTGTGTTTGAACAAAATAAGTTGGTTAGATGACTAAACTACTGGAATATCGATTCTGTTCTGCTGCATTTCCTTCTTTATAATGACTGTTGTCAATAGTGATGCATTATAAGTTAACACAGTGCACATTCATGTCTTGTATCACCGCGGACGTGTTCTCTAGTTTCAGTTCATTCAAATGCAACTTGCTGTCTTGCGTCTCAGTTTTGGATTGTATTGAATATGAAATCAGAGGAATTTAGTATTAATACTACTATAATATTGCTGTAGTAATCATATTGTCTGGACGATTGCTTTGTACACTGTACATAATGGATTTATAAACAGGTAAATTAGGATTAATCTCAATTCAATATTTCATGTACCCATAATTATATATTACAGATTTAAAAAATCTGTGTAATATGTTTACTATGAATATACAATACATTGTTATATAAATGTCAACCTTAATAGATGGGACATGTTCGTTTGTCTTGACTCAAAGCCACTTGCTGCGGACTTTTTCTTCGTGGAAGCTTTGCGTTAATTATAAGTGAGATAATGAAATATTTAATCTCTAATCAATATTTTTTGTCCAAATATTTGCCCAAGTTAATTTTGGTATTGAGGTAAATGTTAACTTACCTTGCATTCGCTTTATAACAGAGGGTGGGGATCACAAAGATGGCTCAGCAAATTTGACGTGTTTCCCCCTTTTGCAGCGACTTTCTTCCTGCATGATCTGCAGACAGGGTGACCGTCCTTGATTAAATTGCCCTCATGACTCTTGTAAAAGCCAAAATATGACCAGACCTCCAATTTGGTCCTCTTAGATGGCTGAAAAATCTGCTGAGCGCTATCACTGCCTTCCGCCATATTATATTGTGCCAAAAACTACAATGCGTGCTGCTCCCGTCCCGTGTCAAACTAGATGCTGGCTGAAAAGGCTTTACCGTGAGTTTTTAAAATCACAATAATCAAACACAGTGTTAATGATAATTAAATTTTAAATGATAATACTAACAGTCAGGACATTTTATCGTGGTTTATCAATAAACTGGTAATCGTTTGATCCCTAATCACAGCACACAGAGTCTCTTAAGAAGGATAGGAAATGTCCTTCAGCTTACACAGTCAGTTTCTCACATGGCTCTGTTCTGAAAGTTTAAATAGCATATATTGATTTAGAACATAGCATAAATCATGTTTAATAACATAATTTTTATAACACTAACTGTGGTCTGTGGCAAGTTCCCTTGAGGCGAAATCATTTCCTAAGTAAAAAATTTAAAACAATTTTTCCATAGCCATATTATTCTGTTTCAACCAATATGTCTACAATTTAAACAAAATATATTTTATTTTTATACAAACCCCAATTCCAATGAAGTTGAGACATTGCGTAAAATGTAAATACAGAGTACACTGACTTGCAAATCCTTTTTGACCCATAATTAATTGAATACACCACTGTAGTGGTTAAAATCAAACAAGTTGTTGCAAGATGGCACCCTCCGAGGCAGACATGTTTGCACGTTCCACTCTTGAATGCTGGCTTTTTCTTCGTTTTTTTACTTTTTTTGCAGTGGACAAATGTCATGCATTACTAACATACAACAGACAGGCATTGCTGGACATCGCCAACTCACAACCACAGTAAATTTACTGGTTTCATACTGTGGTGGTTAGAAATAAACCAGATTCCAGAAGTGATATGTAATAGAACAGTATGTAGTTCATATAGATAT
This sequence comes from Monopterus albus, assembly GCF_001952655.1. Lineage (NCBI taxonomy): Eukaryota > Metazoa > Chordata > Actinopteri > Synbranchiformes > Synbranchidae > Monopterus > Monopterus albus. Next base: position 14,408 of record NW_018128444.1, read on the forward strand.
TATTTGTAATAGTTATGTAAGGGTGAGCTCAGTGTGTGCGGAAGCTTGATCTGTCTCTGGCGCAGGCAAGAATATCTGTGTCCCCCTTGATTAACTTATGGGTCAACATCCTGAGTGACTTCCTCCTCTGATAGGGAATGGATATACGGATACTGCAGCTGTAGCTGCAGCTGATGTGAACTGTTCGTGTGCTCTGTTCAGGTTTAGAAAAGGGAAATGAGCACTAGGTCAATGTGACCTAGAAGGTCATGTGCTGAACGACTTGGACAATGCTTGGAAGAAGGTGTGTGAGGGTAGCTGGCATGGGACCGCGTCTTCATGGCTTTGGCCGTGCAGAGCTGTGTGAGTATGAGCAGATAAAGGCTGGTTTAGACCAGCAGAAGAGAGAGAGAGGATGACCATGCTACCATGAACAGTAAACCACGTACTTTTGGGGACCCAGCCGGCTGGGGGGAGATGCTGACTGACTTGGAACTGACAACAAATGACCTGACTGACTGGCGCTCTGACAATCTTTTATTTAATGCTTTATCTATCACATTGCAGGAGGAGAGGCTCTGTTCTCTGATCTCTGTTCCCTAACTACAAGATTATGTGTTTAAATACTACTCTATTCAGAATAATTGTAATATTAAATGATCCTTTAAATTGGGATGGTTTGTCTGAATTAATTTAGTCGGTATCACACTCTAGCCACAACAATACCACTGGAGCTACAACTCATTATCCGCTCCCGCAACAACAACGATGACAACAACAACAACCACCATCACCCTCAAGGAGCCCCCGGAGCACCAGGCACAAGCGAGCAAGCTGAAATAAGGAGAGCGACCTGGAGACAGAGACACAAACGGGACAAGAGAGTAGGGCTTCATGCTAGGCTAAAAGCTCGTGCTACCCGACCGCCATTACCCAGTCTCTTCCTAGCTAACGTACAGTCCTTGGAAAACAAACTGGACGAGCTAAGAGCTAGGATTACAACACAACAGGATCTAAGAGAATGCTGTGCTCTAATTCTCACTGAGACTCACTAGAGACCCACTCTGTACATCGGGGAGACCGCACTGCTGCTTCGGGGAAGGTAAAAGAAGGTGGTGTGTGTGTTTATCAATAACTCGTGGTGTGGAGATGTATGGACTATTTATGAGCACTGTTTGCCAGATGTGGAGTTTTTATTGCTGAAATGCCAGCCCTATTATCTAGCAAGAAAGCATAGTGCTGTGTTTCTGGTTGCTGTGTATGTTAGCCCAAGAGCTAATCCCTCGGTGACCCTGAGCAAACTCCACGATGTCATCAGTGTGTAACCCTGGGCAACACCTGCATCTTGCCCCGGCCATCAAAATCTAGATAACTGCTCTTAAATCACTAGATCCGACAAGGAGATTGGCAGCAGTGACTTCACCCAATGAGCGATCTGACCTCCAGCCCACAAGAAATCCCCCCACACTCAACCCATGATCAGTTGCAAAAGAATTTGTATTCATAACAAACATAAAATTTTGACAGATTTACAAAAGACAAAATAAGTCATTAGCATAGAGCACTATATGTAAAGAAAAAAATGAGAAACGGGGAAAAAAATCTCAGATGAAGAATCAAAAAAAAAAAAAAAAAAAAAAACCCAGCCCAGACATAAAAAATTCAGCATTTTCACAGTTGGAAACCAAAAATATAGAAACAAAAACAACAACATGAGAAGAGCAAAGAACAGACATCAGAAGATCTCAGGCTTGCTACTGATGTGCAGCACATTGGTTTCCTTTTCTCAGTGCATATTCACAACTTTAACACAATAACACATAGGAGTCATTACATTCTTGAGCAGAATCACAGTCAATAACAACCATTTGGTGTTCCTCAGCATGTAGGCCTAAATAGTCGATATAACCAGGTGGCTAGTTAACTCATAACATACACGCTTCACATGACATAACAATCTACCCTAGCTGGTTTTAACCAAGCTTACATTTAATACAACCCACAGCTTAATCTGTAAAGAAACAAAAATCTCCAGTGCTACGTGCTAACTACAAGAGCTAACTCACCATGGAAATCTGAAACAGCTCTTACAAACTGCTCTTAAATATCCTACTAGACGTTTTCTGCACTTCTGACGGACTTTTCTCTCTGCTGACCCGTCGGAAGGTCAGCCATGTGCGAGAAAAAAACTCAAGACTGCCGTGAGCTCTCCTCGTGTAGATCACATCTCACGCTAACTTGCAAATGAGGCGTTCTAGGACACTGTAAATCTGAGCTTCAAAACATAACCTAGGTTACAAGTGCACTAGAGATAGCGCACCCCTATGCTGTATTTATCGCTGCAGGCGACTTTAACCAGTGCAATCTACAGACTGTACTTTCCAAATATTACGAACATGTGAACATTCCCACCCAGGGCAAGAACACTCTGGATCATGTTTACAGTAACATACGGGGTGCATACAGGGCTGCACCCCGCCCCACCTTGGATGCTCGAATCACATTTCTTTGTTCCTGTATCCAAGTTACTGACAAAGACTGAAACGAGCAAACCCTGTCGCCAAACAAATTAAACTCTGGACCCCAGAGACTGAAGGCATCCTGCAGGACTGTTTTGCCCAGACAGCCTGGGATGTGTTTAAAGCTGCAGCCACCTTGGAGGACTTTTCTGTCAGCATACAGGATTATGCCAAGTATGTGACCGGGTACATTAGTACCTGTATTGACAACATTGTGCCCACCATACAAGTCAGGAGGTTCCCCAACAAGAAGCCCTGGATAAACAGTCAGGTACGCCACATGCTGCATGCTCGCTCTCATGCATTCAGATCAGGCGATGAGACAGAGTACAAAGCTGTGAAGTACAGACTGAGGAAAGCCATCACAGCGGCCAAGAGGCAGTACAGAGAGAAGCTGAGTGGCTTCTATTCTACTGCTGACTCCGGACAGATGTGGCAAGGCCTGCAGCACATCACGAACTACAGGACCACCACCAGCATCATCAGCTCTACAAACAGCCTGCCAGATGACCTAAACACCTTCTAAACAGAAAGGAGGCACACACACATCGAGACCACCCAACCCCCCACCTCCCCTCCACTAACTGTCTCACTAGACCAGGTACACACAGTCCTGAGGAAGATCAACCCCCGCAAAGCAGCAGGACCAGACAACATCCCTGAGAGGGCTCTCAGGGCATGTGCCAGCGAGCTGGCTGATGTTCTCACCACCATCTTCAATCTCTCCCTCAGCCAGAGCATCGTTCCCACCTGCTTTAAGACCACAACCATTGTCCCCCTTCCCAAGAAGAGCCCAGTCACCTGCCTAAATGACTACAGGCCAATGGCAGTCACTCCATCTATCCATCCATCCATTTTCCCCCGCTTATCCGGAACCGGGTCACGGGGGCAGCAGTCTAAGCAAAGATGCCCAGACTTTCCTTTCTCCACACACTTCCTCCAGCTCCTCCGGGGGAATGCCAAGGCGTTCCCAGGCCAGCCGAGAGATATAGTCCCTCCAGCGTGTCCTGGGTCTTCCCCGGGGCCTCCTCCCGGTGGAACATGCCCGGAACACCTCCCTAGGAAGGTGCCAAACTCATCCACAAACTGTCTGCACCCCACCCTCTGTGACTAGATCCTGGACTTTCTGACTGGCAGGCCCCAGACTGTCAAGATTGGAAATAGGACTTCAGCCAGCATTATCACGAACATTGGCACCCCACAGGGATGTGTCCTCAGTCCCATCCTCTACACCCTGTTCACCCTAACCCTAACCCATGACCTTTTCGCCTCCCACAAAGACAACATCATCTTAAAGTTCACGGACGACACTGGAGTGATAGGTTGAATCACTGGCGGGGACGAAGCTGCCTACAGGAGGGAGGTGACTGGTCTGGTGTCATGGTGCAAGGACAATAATCTTAGCCTCAGCATGGACAAGATGAAGGAGATGATCGTGGACATGAGGAAGGAGAGGAGAACCCAGCCACTGTTCATCCGGGGGCTCAAAGTGGAGAGGGTGAGCAGCTTCAAATACCTGGACGTCCACATCAGTGAGGACCTCACTTGGATACTTAAACCACACAGCTGGTCAAGTAGGTCCAACGGCGGCTGTACTTCCTGAGGAGGCTGAGGAGGTTTGGCATGTCGCCTAGGATCCTTTGCAACTTCTACAGCTGCATGACTGAGAACATCTTGACCAGCATCGCTGTCTGGTATGGCAGCACTACTGTTATGGACTGCAAGTGCCTGAAGAGAGTGGCAAAGACTGTGGAGAAGATCACCAGGACTCCACTGCCCTCTCTGCAGAGCATTTCCCACTGCAGGGTGCGTAGGAAAGCTGCCTATATCCTCAAAGACCCCGCCCACCCCCAGCACAGACTGTTCACTTCCCTACCCTCTGGCCGGAGGTTCAGAAGTGTGAAATGCAGGCCCTCTAGACTGAAAAACTTTCTTTCCCTCTGCCATCAGATTTCTAAACAGCTTACAGGAGTTTATTACCAGGAAATACGTCACGTACTGACAACCAGTACTGTTTACATTCTCAGTTTGCACATGCATAATTGCACATTGACTGCTGACTACTGCACATGCCACTCCCATGTAGCATATATTCTCTTATTATATTCTTATATTTTTTTATTATATCTTTGCATTTGCTGCTTAAAGTGCCTTAGATTTTGTGTTACTTATTCATCTACTTTATATTTCATTTGTATTTTGTGGCAATCATGTGGACGCCAAAGTAAGAATTTCATTGTACAGGGAAACACGTTTCCTAACTGTGCATATGACAAACACTTTGACCTTTGAAGTTATAAGTTAATATGTAACAGAGTACAATAGGATGGATTACAGTGTGAGTTAAAAAAAAAAAGTGCTTAAATAAAATCTGTAGCCATATGACATTTTGTTCTATAAATGTGTGTGCACTACAGTGGGAGCGCCAGGGAGAAGATCAGTCTGTCAGGGCCATTTCGATGATGTCGAGGGTGAACTCAATTATAATGCCAGATGAGTAAAGGCGGAAAAGTCTCTTTAATATGAACAACAGCCAAGGAATCCAAAACGAGAGGTCAGAAAGGGAAGTCCGATAATCAATACACAGAAGACAGTCCGAATCAGGAGGGCAAGGCAGTACACAGTGGTCAAAAACAATCTGGGGTCAAAAGCAGGAATCACAGATACAAGAATAATGCTGGAAAGTCTGAACTGGAGTTAGAATGATCTGGCAGCTTCTGGGTGTGGGGAAGCTGCCTATACACTGTTGTAACCAGGTGTGAATAATGAGAAGCAGGTGAAACCAAGGTGGGTGATGAGATAAAGTTCCCGGGAGTCAGGGTGAGCTAGGGACAGGAAGTAGTATCAAAATAAAAGCATGAGACCGGAAGCAGGCGGGACAGAATCAAGACAGCCCTAACACATCCAGAGCAAAAGAACCCATATGTCAGGATGTTATTCATTGACTTCAGCTCCACATTAAATACAATTATTCCACAACAACTTATAAAGAAGCTGGGCATACTGTGTTTTAGCACACCTGCAACTGGATCCTGGATGTTCTCACAGGCAGACCACAGTCAGTGAGTATAGCAAGGAGAACTTCCTTCCTACACAGGCTTCCTTCCACAGGCTCCCCCCAGGGCTGTGTGCTCAGCCCACTCCTGTTCACACTGATGACACATGGCTGCACTGTGTTAGGTATTTTTAGTCAGATAGATATTGGATAAATACTTTATGTATTAGAAATGTTAGTGGAGATAGGATGTCTAGTTAGACTGTTAAATGCTTAGGCCTGCTTATGAGTTTCTACAGGGTACTTCTGGTCAAGGATACAAGAGAGAAGAGTTGATGACTGTCAGCAGACAGGGTGTTCAATATTATTATTACAATGTGTATAACTGTAGCCTTAGCCATAATGTTCTTATGTTTGACTCACGACATGTTCTAGAAGTCGTGAAAATGTTTTTAGTGGAGATAGGATGACGTTTCTGGGTAGTATGGGGCTAGCCCAACCGAGGTGATATAATGTATAGGCCTGGTGGGCTCAGGGTTCTTTCATCTTACATCTGCCTGCGTGCAGGATGGAGGTGCAAGATACCTGAGCGTGTAATGTTAATTTTACCTGTGATCCTTTGAATAAATCAGCACTGTTTTGAAGTTACTTGGACTGCCTCGTCTCTCAGAGTCAGTATGGTAAAAAGTACCGG
>NW_018128444.1:22147-29538 GCF_001952655.1 Monopterus albus
TGACACAGCCTATATAGGAAGACAAAGGGCACCGGCTATAGGCTACAATGCCAAGCAATGGTGCACTGATTCACACTGAGTTGTGTATTTTGTATTTTGTTGTCCACTGCATAATGACTGACTAAAAGAGCTCCTATACTTGTTTGCAAGTTGTGTTGGTTGGAGGCAAAATTTGCTTTTGTTACCTATTTTAAATGTTTTAGCATGGCTGGAGCCTTTTGCAAATGACATGTGTCATTTTACCATCAGTGACACTGTTTAGGCAAGTGTGTTAACTGTTTTGAAAATGTGGAGTTTCAATTGATGGCTACTTCAAAGCAACCAGGTAAAACCACAAGCTGAACCACGCCTAAAGAGAGAAGACAAAAACTAAATCAATCAAGATGTAATTAAAACATCATATAACCATGATCCTTGAATGATCAGCGTCCAAAACATGAAAGAACATAATAAAACATAAATGCTAACTGAGCCAGTTAGAAGCCACACTTCTATTATTTCAGGTAAATTGTCTTTTAAAAATAATTACACATAGTCTGGGAGAGTGAAGTCCAGCGTGTACTGTAACACTGATTAATTCAACAATTCATGTTCAACTCCACAATAGGTATTTTTCTTACCATGGTCGGTCCAGGAGCCCCAGCTACTTTACTGTCTTTAACTGCAAGAAGACACCACTTGTCCCTCCTTTGACCAGCTGTCCATATATTTCACCTGTTCCTTACAGTACAGTAATTTATACAGTGAAGCTTTGTCCCTATTCAGCTAACATTGTTGGAAAATCATGAAGCAGACAATCAAAGAGTCGTGAAGTCCTGGTAACACGTCTCATAGTCCAGTACATCATTTCCTCAATGCACTGGAGGACAGTACATGAGATCTTACCTGCCAATTTCCTCAGGTAATTGTGCTAAATTTATTAAACACATGAAAACAGCAGCACTCTGCAAGATACAGTGTGGTACAGGAGCTGCACGGCACAGGACAGAAAGGACATGACCTGGGTGGTGAGAACAGCTCAGGGCATTGTAGGGAGTGCTTTTCTGGATCTGGACTCACTATACACTGACCAGATCCAGAGGAGGGCCGGACGAATTGCTGTAGACCCCACCCACCCAGGCAACAGTCTGTTTGTGCCTCTTACCTCCAGGAAGGGGCACAATCCAGTATATTGTCAATGTTTATATAGAAACAAAGTGCAAGAGAAAAAGACAATGAAAGAAAGAGGGTGACAGATAAAGAATTAAAGATGGTGTGCTGTGTAGAGCAAGAGAGGAAGGTCATGGGTCTCTCAGAGACAGAGAGAGGAGGAGAGGAAGAGAGACAAGAGGGAAAAGAGATAAATCAGCTGTGTGACAGAGAGTCTGGTCAGAACTCTGCAGATCTTGGATGATGCAGACCCAGGACGGAGCAGAGCTCTGCTTTCCACAGCTCCTCAACACCTCCTGCAGGAAGCCAACAGCTCAGTCTAACGCTGTGCTCCTGAACATCCTGCTGGTCTCTGTCTCTGTGCTCACTGTGTTTTTCAATCTGCTCGTCATCATCTCAGTCTCACATTTCAGGCAGAGATTCACTTCTCAGCAGAACCATCGCTTATGTTTTCTAAATGTGAATGTATGATTCTATGTGTAATGATGCTCCACTCCTTCCCTCCAGGCAGCTCCACACACCCACTAACATCCTCCTCCTGTCTCTGGCTGTCTCAGACTTTCTCGTGGGCCTCCTGCTGATGCCTGGAGAAATCTTCAGAACAACTGCCTGCTGGTTTCTTGGTGATGTGATGTGTTCACAGTATCATTTTTTATCAAACACCATAGCTGGTACTTCGATAGGAGACATGGTTCTTATATCAGTCGACCGTTACGTTGCTATCTGTGACCCTCTGCATTACCCCACCAGAGTCACTGTGAGAAGAGTCAAACTCTGTATTTGTCTGTGTTGGTTTTATTGTTTTGTCTACAGTGGTCTCTATTTAACAAATGACTTGACTGATATAAGACTATAAGACTCAAATCTTACATTACCAACAATGATGACACACTCTACAGAAAAGAGGTAGAGCAGCTGACCAGGTGGTGTGGTAATAATCTCTCCTTAAATGTGGAGACAACCAAGGAGATGGTCTTGGACATCAGGAAAGGCAGCAGTGAACAGCCACCTCTGACCATCAATGGAACTCCTGTTGAGAGGGTTAATAGTACAAAGTTCCTTGGGGTGCACATTGCTCACGACACCACCCAGTCCATCAACACCACTGCTCTCATCAAGAAAGCCCAGCAGCACCTTCACTTCCTGCAGAGACTGAAAAAAGCCAAATCCCAGCTCATGACAACTTTCTACAGAGGGACAATAGAAAGCATCCTGACCTACTGTGTCACTGTCTGGTACGGCAGCTGCACTGCAGATAGTGAGGGCAGCAGAAAACATAATTCTTTCTGCACTAGCAGACATTTATAAAGATCGATGTGTTAAAAAAGTGATAAACATCCTGATGGACTTCTCTCATCCATCTAACAGCCTCTTTGTTCTCCTGCCCTCTGGTGAGATGAAACTTGCTCATCAATTTGTTAATGTGTAAATTTGAAAAGTGAATTTTTTCTTTCTTCCTTAAAACTGTATATCAACAATACAACATTCCTGTAGAAATTAGTATCTGAGACCTCTTTGTGTCTGACTGCTGATTGTCAGCTTCACATAACATCTAGCATGTTTTCAGTTTTCTAAGAAATGATGATTATAATCAATATTAATTGATACTGTGAGTGTGTTGCAGGTAAAACGTGCCTGTACCATGACACTGGCTGTAGCAGATATGAAACCTGTCTTTTCAGGTCCTGGACTGTCTCTAGCTCACCCTCAGTGTGATTCCTGGTTTCTTTTATCCTAAGCACTGTTTTCATATCATTTGTTCAGCACCATGAAAAGTTTTTGTTTACCTGAATAATCCTTATGTTGATATTCTTTCCTCTAAGCAACATTTTTTCTTTCTAAGAGTAAAAATCTAAAAAAAAACGACAGCAACAGCACAGCAAGTGTTTTTTCTATTATTGCTGCAGTTGTGTCCAGACTATCACATATTTTACAGGTTGTAATAGGTTCACTGTATGTTTTTTAAACATGCATTGTGAAATGTCTTTGGCACAATTGGAAATGGTCGATTGTATCAAAATTAACAAAACTAATCACACATGCATTTTTCATTTCTTGTGTTGACTTTTCATTGATTTACATTCTTTTCTTGGAGATTTACCCTGATGGTTTTTATCCTCTCAGGTGTGCATTAGTGTCAGTAGGTTTCAGAGTTTTAGAGAAAATTATTAAAGCGTGAATTTATGTCAGACTCTGTTGATTCATTCTGTGATCACTTTGACTTTTAGCTCTAGAAGTTATTGACACCACTGCACCTCTGGTGAGCAGAAGGCACCAAGGACAAACATTCCAGCTGTCACAAGTCAGAAAGGAGAGATCAGAAAAGAGCGCAAATGGAGAAAAAGTCATCTTCAGAATCACGATGAGGTCTTTAGAATGATGTTTCACATTTACAGTACAACTCTGAAATTAATAAGGATAGTTCAGCTAGTTGCCATGTACAAGATTAAATGTACTATTTGAGCATCTCCCAATTCATAGCTACCTCTTTATCTGAGTCTAATGCAGTTTTTCAGCCTTAAAGTTTTTTTTTCAAACTTAGGCCAGTTATTGTACATGAAGTGTCCAGAATTTGTCTCGGAAAGATGCTCTCTTATCCATATTCAGAGATCATAGACGAGGCTTGCCAAACTCTGAGCCAATTTTTCAGCCTTAAGGTTGTTTTTTTTCTTCAAACTTAGGCCAGTTATTTTACATGAAGTGTCCAGATTTTGTCTCAGAAAGATGCTCTGCTCCATATTCAGGTATCATAGATGGGATTTGTGTAACTCTCTCTCCCACTCCAAACCAGATTCCTCTTTGGCCCAATCCCATTTCTCCTCCTTTCCCCTACCACTTAGCCCTACCCCTCCATTTTGTGTGTTCACAAAAAACTGACCACAGCTTAAGAAGGCACTGTGTGATTCAAAATTTTAGACAACAACTCAGTGTTTGTTCATTTAACCGTTGTCATTAACTATCGATAGAAATCTTGAAAGGTTGTCCCATTTCATAGGGGAAGATTTCTACCACTTCTCCTTTTAACTCTGTTTTGAGGGTTAACTTAAAAATGAGGGCGCACCAAAAAACTAGAGATATGGGTAAGAAATAAGAAATGGGATTAGGCCTGTGTCTAAGGCTATGACTGTTTAATATTCAACCTGACTCTGCTAGTCTACTAGCTCCAGTTCTGTACCTTTTCCTGTCTTTGCCAGTTTCTAGTCGGCTGCAAGGAATAACCACTGACCCCCATAAAGGCGACTCCAAAGTTACCCAGTGCCCCAACCTACAGGCCAAGTCAAGGTTCAAGGTTCCTTTATTGTCATTCTACACATTTGACACATGAAGAATGAAATTAGTCATTCAGGACCAGCATATATTAAAAACATATATTAAAAGCATATAAAATCATATGACAACATTTAAAGCAATGGGCATCATATCTAAAATGCATCAGTCCATCACAGAGGCCTACAGTTCATAATTCTCACAGCTTATGGTAGAAAACTGGATTTGAGACTGGTGGGTCTGGCCTTGATACTCTGCAGCCTCCTGCCTGAGGGAAGGAGTTCAAACAGTATGTGCTGAGTGTGTGGGGTCATTGATGCAAACATCTTGTCTCTACAGCATAAAGTCCCACTGTAACACTCAGCACAATACAGCAGTCATCAGTACAGTTTTAACCCTATAAAACCATTTGTATCATATTTGATACATGAGGTTTCTGAGCAAAAACAATCACCAAAAATGCCCCATGTATCAAATGTGATGCAAAAGAAATAGAAATAATCTAAATAATATGGCACCTTTATTCTTATATGCCTGGACTGTCTGTCTATGCATATATGGCAAATACAAATCTTGAATTTCGAATCATGAATTTTATTTTGGATTTTGTTAAAAGGTTTAATAAACATCTCAGTTCCAAAAAATTAGAATGTTCTGGCTATTTTTTTATATGTTGGGCTTTACAGGGTTAATATGTATAAGCAAGGAAAATAAAGGTATGAAAAGTAATTAAAGGAAACTAGAGTTATGAAAAGTAACTAAAGGGAACTAAAGGTATGAGAAGTAACTAAAGCTTATAAAGTAACTAGAGCTTATAAGAATCAAAACAACCAGCTGATTTGGGCAATGCTCTTGGTGTGTGGGAAACACATCTTAGCAACTGCTTTCTGAATGGACTAAGACCTGAAATTGCAGCAGCTAAGACATCCTGTGTCGGCTACACAGACGCCCGTCTGAGTGAACTATGACGTCATACCAGTCACGCCCAAGATCAGCTACAGCAGAGAAAGCGGGCCAAAGAAGATAAGGCCAAAAAAGAGCTACACTTCACAGCCATGATCATGTACCAAGCCATCCAGGAACAACACGAGAGACTTCCAGAGAGGGGGACGTGGTCGTAGACGTGAGTTGGAGAACGTTCACTAGTGCCCAACGATATTTGATTGAAGCCAGGTTGGTGGTGGCGAAGGGGGAGGAGGGACAGCAGATGAGACCGCCACTGTGCCTACAGATGAGACACAGCAGCTACAGATGTGTGATAACACACACACTGCACACCGCAATGAAGAACAGCTTGCTGATACTAACCCGCACATGCTTATACAACACAACATTAAGGTATTAGAGAGCAAATTTGAGCCTCAGGGCACCTATGTCAAATATGAATCTGAAGCATATGAACAATTTCCTCAATTTACACTCCTTATTCAGGGACAGGCAATTACATTCCTTGTTGATTCAGGAGCTATTTCCTCCCTCATTAAATCCTTTGTTTACATGCTCTCCAAAAATGTCAATTTTGTGGGAGCTTCAGGGAAAACTATCAAAGAACATACAACAGCTCCTCTTTTGTGCTCCCTCCCTAAGGGAAGATAATTCAAACATTGTTTTCTGCTCTTTTCACATTGTCCTGTCAGTCTTTTAGGCAGAGATCTTATGTAAACTTGGAATCTCACTTTGTTCAACACCTGATTGTATTACTGTCCACCATGACAGTGACTCATACACACACTCATTTGTGCTTAATAGCCCTTGTGAGTTAATATATGCTTATGAGTGGAAATTGCAAAATGGTCGACTGACTTCCTCACTTGTTGCTGAGGCTAAACAATTGGTTGTTGATGAATACACTGATTTTATGCAATCTAGAGATCTGCATTGCTCTTCTTATATTCAAGCGAGAGCAGACGTCTTTACTGCTCCTCTTGTCTGTTCTACATTTCAAGTCTTTGAGCATACTTTACAACTACTAAAATGCCTCAAAGAGAGAAAAGAGCTAATAAATCAGAAGCGACGGACGATATGGAGGCAGAAGAAATGTGTCACAGAGCAGCGCAAGTAAAGGACATTGTGGATCATGAGAAACAGATGTTCATTGCGATGCTGAACCAACCGCAGGAAACCCTTCAAAGGCTTTGTGCAACTAATTATGGAGACAAACAACAAGAGATTCGACGACTTGACCAGAGAAATACAGGAGATAAAAACGAGTTTGCAGTTTACCCAGCGAGAGGTGGATGTGATTAAGGCTGCCATGGGTGAACAGAAAACGCAAACCGAGGAAACGAAGGATGATGTCTATAAAACGTGTGCGAGTTTAATAACTATAATGGACAAAATGGAGCATCTGGAAGCACATTCTGGAAGGAGATTCTGAAAAATAATCTGCAAATTCATCAAGAAATTGAGATGGCGCGGGCTCACAGAGTCGGGAAACCTTCGGATCATGGTCCGAGGGCGGTATTGGTGAAGCTGATGAAAGAGAAAGATAAGGTCCGCATATTGCAACAGGCAAAGAAACTTAAAGGATCTAATATTTATATAAATGAAGATTACACCGAGTCTGTGAGGAAGAGAAGAAGGGAGTTGATGCCGAAGTTAAGGGAGGCCAGGGAGAGGGGAGACATCGCGTTCCTGCGGTATGACCGACTAGTGACCCGACCTCGGAACCAGAATCCAGGACCCATGACCAGCACGCCGAGGACCAGTATGCCGAGACAAGGAGAGTATGAAGGAATACGCTGGTATATTGATATCTGCGATGGCAGATGAGCGTTGGAACCAACAACAACAAGCATGACCCATGTACGGAAGGAGGCAAGTGATTTGTTACAGAAGTTAATAGTTTTCGAGGGACTGGATCTGGAACTGAACACAATTGGAAATACTGAAATTCATTATCATGAACCGGACGAAGATTTTGACCCTGAAAAAAAACTTTTTTAAGAACTCTGAAAATAACTGCAAGTATTACA
>NW_018128444.1:33015-36127 GCF_001952655.1 Monopterus albus
GAAATCTCATATCAGATATGTTCAGAACAAAATGGCAAAAAATATATTGATATTGGCAAGGGTTAGATATATGTTGGACGGGAAAGCACTACGCATTTTGTATTCTTCATTGATTGAAAACTGGGGAAATACATACAAAAGCTCACTTCAGCCATTGTATATATTACAAAAAAGCGATAGCGAACTGTGCATAAGATGGGGTACAGGGATCACACCATTGGAGCTTTCATACAGTCTAAATTGCTAAAATGTTTCGATTTAGTGGGATATAAGACTGCAGTGTTTATGTATAAAGCCAGGAACAATTTATTACCTGGTGGAATTCAAAAACTATTTAATGAAAGGGAAGGGGGATACAATTTAAGGGGTCAGTTAAATTTAAAAATTCATGCTATACGTACAACCAAAAAAAGATTTTGTATTTCCATAAGTGGGGTAAAACTATGGAATAACTTAAGTGTAGACATAAAAAACAGTACTAGAATTGACAAGTTTAAACATAAATATAAAGGTATGTGTCAATCAAGATATATGCAAGAACAGGCTCAATGATTAATTGTTGTGGGTGTGATGTATATTTTGTAACCATTCTTTAGTATATCACTTGTGTGATGTAAGTTAGTATATTACTTGTGTGATGTAAGAATGTTAACACTGTTATAATCTTTTTTTAGTATAATACTTGTGTGGGTAGAAGTGAATCATTTACTGCTTGCAAACCAATGATGGTAAGATGATGTCATGGGGTAGGACTGGATAAGTCTGACTTCTTCCTACTCCATTCAAGCATGTACTAGGTATAAGCAAATTGATATTGGATTATGTGTAAAATTATGTGTGTTGTCATATCAACTGTTTTACATGCTTGAAAGAATAAATCAAATCAAATCAAATCCAATCATGGTGCCGACGAGCACTATGAACAGATATGGCTTAGAGTTAAAAATTAAAAACTGTGCACATCTGCTATGTACTGGAGTAATTACCTCTACTTTCTCACTGCCAGTCTCACAGCTTCACATTTACAGCTGTATGACATTGACAGTGCCATATCACACATTTCTTTCTTCCAAGGGTAATAATGATGAATGTAAAGATATGGGCCCCTTTGTGAAAGGATGCATGCAAACAAATAATTGGCAAATAACTCCAGATCTATCTGTTTGGTTTTCTTTTACACTGCAGTGTTTTAAAAGAAGCTTCTCTTTAGTCGTGCAGTCAATAAGATCTGTTCAGCTGGTACCTGAAAATACAATGCGAGCTCAGCACTTTTTATCGATAAGTGGGTGATGAGAGAGGGGGTGTGTCGGGCGGTAGGTCTGACCATTCGGTTCTGCATCCCGCCAGGAGGCACCCCATCCAGTGTGACTGTAACCAAGTGGAACCGCTGAGAGCAGAGGTGAATGATGCTGGCATGTGCGTGCACACATAACAATTACTCAAATTCATAGCTTTCTTCTAGATTATGATGATTTATCTTTAACCTTTTCAGTCTGATACATTTGATATGTTCCTAAGGAGAACTGTTATGATTAATGCTTAATCAAGAGGAGGGGAGTGTAGTGGAAATTTTATAGTAGCATCCTTTTAAGTTTATTGGCTGTGGCTTTGTAGTCATGGTATACAGGCATTTGTGTGATTGTGACACCAGACTGTTTATTGTGTCAGCATGTTCATAAAGGTTTTCATGCCTTTGTGTGACTGCTGAACTCCTGTTAGAACTGGTATCTTGTTTCCCATCTGTTTGAGCCTTTGTTCTCTGCAATGTTATGTGTGTATAAAAAGAGAAGTCACACTTTGTTCATGGAGCTTCTCTCCATCAGACTGTTAGACACTCTGTTTAGAGATTGCTCCTTCCTGCAGGAATAAATATGTAATAACTCTGAGTTGTTAAGTTTTTATTTTACACTCACAGAGCTTTAATAGATAATTTTGCCACAACAAACCCTAAATAGGGTTAACTGATCCAGGATTTTGTGGACTGGTGTAGAACTGCCTGCAGATTAATGTGGGGAACACCAAATAGCTGGTGGTGGATTTCTGCAGGCACAGACACCCCCCTCCAACACCAGTGAATACCCAGAGAATGGACATTGACAGAGTGGACTCTTATAAGTACCTGGGCATTCACCTCAACAATAAACTGGACTGGTCTAATAATGCTGAGGCACTTTATAACAAAGCCCAGAGCAGGCTCTACCTGCTGAGGAGACTCAGGTCTTTCGGAGTGCAGGGGACACTCCTGAGGACCTTTTTTGACACAGTGGTGGCATCATCCATTGTTTATGGAGTGGTCTGCTGGGGCAGGAAAACCTTGGACAGAAAAAACCAGACAAACTGGTCAAGAGGGCCAGCTCTGTCCTGGGAGGCCCCTTTGACCCAGTGCAGTTGGCGGCTGACAGGAGGATGTTAGCCATGCTGACATCCCTGCTGGAGCACTCCTGCCCCATGCACAAGACTCTGTCAGCAGTGGGTATCTCTGCCAGTGATGGGCTGCTTCACCACAAGTGTGTGACAGAGTGTTATTGCAGTTCCTACCTTCCTGCTGCTGTCAGGCTGTACAACCAGCACTTCTCCCAGTAGATCACCCCCCTCCCCTCCCCCAGTTGACCCAATACCCTAAAGACTGTAAATACTCAGCACACCAGTGTGCAATTTATTTTTATTTTTTTGACTTTTGTGGTAGGTTGACTCTCAGCGGCCAGGCATGTAGGAGACAGACTCGAACAAGATCTCAGCTTTTCTCAAATCAATCATTTATTTTACACAAGTGCCAGCAAAGCACACATGCCAAACAAAATCATTAACAAACTAAATGGCTTAACTTCACATAACTGAAGAAAACTCAACTCAAAATAACGCAACGCAACTTACAGGCACGTGCACACCACTACACTTAGACTGCCATGCTACCAGCTGCTTCATCTCAGCTGATTAAGTAGCTCCTGGTACCAATCAACCCTATGACATCCTTAATGACATCAGAGAGCATACAAAATGAGGAAGTGATGAACCTAGTAAATACAAACATTTAACACACAGGTTAAGGCATTAGGAAACATACATAACTTAACCTAGGGACAAGTGGAGTGTTCTCATCCACTTTGTCACA
>NW_018128444.1:37945-49193 GCF_001952655.1 Monopterus albus
CTTATTTGAGCTGAGTGGCTCTGGTTCATTAAGTACATGTGAGTTGGCAAACAGGAAAAAGATGTTTCCTGTTTTCGAAGTCCATCTCAGGGTGTTGTCTCCCGAAACTGGAGACAGGAAGCTAGGTTCAGAAATAGACGCAACAGCTAGTGGCTGAGCGGAGAAAGGAGTGAGCCTGAGAGGGAGAGAGGAGAAGGACCATGCTACCGTGAGCAGTGTACCACCAGCCCGGCCTTGGAGGGCTGG
The DNA here is from genome assembly GCF_001952655.1 of Monopterus albus. Lineage (NCBI taxonomy): Eukaryota > Metazoa > Chordata > Actinopteri > Synbranchiformes > Synbranchidae > Monopterus > Monopterus albus. The sequence goes on from NW_018128444.1 coordinate 38,192, forward strand.
TGGGAGACGACTGACTGGGGCTGACTGACTCGGGACTGGCAACCAATGACCTGACTGACTGGTGCTCTGACAACCTTCTTAGGCTTTACTTATTCCATTGCAAGAGGGGAGTCTCTGTTCCCTGATCTCTGCTCTCTGTTCCCTAACTACAAGATTATCTGTTTAAATACTACTCTATTTGGAATAATTGTGATATTAAATGATCCTTTAAATTGTAATGGTTTGTCTGAATTAATTTAGTTTGTATCTCACTCTTGCCATGACAGGAACAGCCGAGCGAAGTAGATGATGATAATCTGGTCAGTTGCCAGCTCCCTGCCTGCTTCATTGTCACGCTCTCATTGGTGCGATATCTGCATTATCAGTGCACTTATCTTGGAGGCTGTATTATTTCATCTCCACCATGCGCATTTCCTGCTCTTACTGCACTCGTAAGCTTTTTACCATATCTTTGTTTCAATAAAAAAAGTAACACATTAACAAAACAGTACCAAACATGGGAGGCAAGACAACAGTTACATGGCATTACAAAAGGATATAGTGTTTTACAAGATTGTAGTGTGTGAAGTGTGGGTATTTCCAACTTATGCAGTCTATGGAACGCAAGAAAGGGAAAAGGTGGGAAAATAAATAAATAAAAAATTACCAATAATAATGATGATAACAGTACTATTAATAAAATCAGCTTGTTACAATTTTTAGAGTTTGGTGGGAATGTGCATGGCCTCAGCCCCAGGTGTTTGGTTCAAGTTGAAGTGTGTTAAAAATGGGTTCCATGTGTCATAAAAAGCTGATAAACTGAAGGTTGGTCCAGTGGTTTATGTGTAGTGATTTTTTTTTATGATTTCCAGTTTTGAAAGATTGTTTTCTTGGCAATAGCTAGAGAAATTAGGAGTGGGTTTTTGTATTTAATTGGTAGATGGTCAACGTTTGTGATATTTCCGAGTAAGCAAAGTGATGGAGAAGGAGGGATTCTACAGTCCAAGATGGTGGAGAGTTTCTCTGTCACTGCTATCCAGAGGGAATGAACTGGTTGGCAGGTCCAATTAGCATGAAAATAACTGTCGGTGCAACCTAGAGTGAGCAGATGTCTGTGTCAGTGAAACCCATTTTGAACATTTTACTTTGTGTAATATGGGTCCTGTAAATGGTCTTGTATTATATAAGTTGTAAGTTTACATTGCTGGTCATAGAAAAGATATTATTGCAAATTTCTGTCCAGAAGTCGGAGTTGAGAGAGAGAGTTAAATCGTTTTCCCATTTGAGTTTTGGTATTGTTATTGTTGAATCTGTTTTTGATATGAGTTTATATAGCTTGGATATTATTTTCTTGGAGGATGTAATTTTCATAATTTCTGCAATAATTTGGAGGGTTGTAGTGGGTTATTAGTTATACTAATCTTTGACTTAATTATGGATTTTAGTTGATTGTACTGGAGGAACTGTTCTCTCTGAACTCTGTAGTTCTGGATCAGTGTATTAAATGATATGAACTGGTTATTTTCAAATACAGTGGTGTGAAAAAGTGTTTGCCCCCTTACTGATTTCTTATCTTTTTGCATGTTTGTCACACTGTAATGTTTCAGATCGTCAAACAAATTTATATATTAGTCAAAGATAACACAAGTAAACACATCATGCAGTTTTTAAATGAAGGTTTTTATTATTAAGGGAAAACAAAATCCAAAACTATAGAGCCCTGTGTGAACAAGTGTTTGCCCCCCTGTCAAAACACTGGTTTATCGCACCTGAGTTCAATTTCTCTTGCCACACCTGTTCGCAATCAAGAAATCACTTAAATAGGACCTGCCTGACAAAGTGAAGTAGACCAAAAGATCCTCAAAAGCTAGACATCATGCCGAGATCCAAAGAAATTCAAAAACAAATGAGAAAGAGAATAATGGAGCTCTATCAGTCCGGAAAAGGTTATAAAGCCATTTCTAAAGCTTGGGGACTGCAGCGAACCACAGTGAGAGCCATTATCCACAAATGGCGAAAACATGGAACAGTGGAGAACCTTCCCAGGAGTGGCCAGCCGACCAAAATTACCCCAAGAGCGCAGCGACAACTCATCCAAGAGGTCACAAAAGACCCCACAACAACATCCAAAGAACTGCAGGCCTCACTTGCCTCAGTTAAGCTGAGTGTTCATGACTCCACCATAAGAAAGAGACTGGGCAAAAATGGTTTGCATGGCAGAGTTCCAAGACGAAAACCACTGCTGAGCAAAAAGAACATAAAGGCTCGTCTCAGTTTTGCCAGAAAACATCTTGATGATCCCCAAGACTTTTGGGATAATACTCTGTGGACAGACGAGACAAAAGTTGAACTTTTTGGAAGGTGTGTGTCCCATTATGTGTGGCGTAAAAGTAACACCGCATTTCAGAAAAAGAACATCATACCAACAGTAAAATATGGTGGTGGTAGTGGGATGGTCTGGGGCTGTTTTGCTGCTTCAGGCCCTGGAAGACATGCTGTGATAAGTGGAACCATGAATTCTGCTGTGTACCAAAATATCCTGAAGGAGAATGTCCGGCCATCCGTTTGTGACCTCAAGCTGAAGCGAACTTGGGTTCTGCAGCAGGGCCTGGGTGTGGCTAGAGAAATTGAACTCAGGTGCGATAAACCAGTGTTTTGACAGGGGGGCAAACACTTGTTCACACAGGGCTATATAGTTTTGAATTTTGTTTTCCCTTAATAATAAAAACCTTCATTTAAAAACTGCATGATGTGTTTACTTGTGTTATTGATTATATTATATTATTATTATATACTTGTTGATTGATTATATTTTATATTGTTGTTTGTGGTTTATAATTTATATTGTTTTATTGCAATGTACAGCACTTTGGTCCACTCTGGTTGTTTTTAGTGCTTTATAAATAAAGTTGGTATGGTATGGTATGGTTATCTTTGACTAATATATAAATTTGTTTGACGATCTGAAACATTACAGTGTGACAAACATGCAAAAAGATAAGAAATCAGTAAGGGGGCAAACACTTTTTCACACCACTGTAGGTGATATAAGTGAGTGATTCCTTTGTGTTGCCATGTTGGGAAATAAATAGAGTTATTATGCAGTTGGAAATCAGGGTTGTGCCAAATTGGAGTGTATCTAAATCATCAATTGCACCATGTAGTGATTTTGTTTGCCTTCCACCAGGTTGTCAGAGTTGAGAGGATTGTGATGTTCTTACAGTATTTCATTTTCTTAACAGAGTTTTGTAGAAAAGGAAGGTCTGCAACTGAGTTATTTGAGTTATCTTTGGAGTAATTTTGTTCTAATTCTATCTATGCACTGTTGTAACTGTCCTTCTGAATCCATTTGACTAAATACTGTAGCTGATTTGCCAAGTAGTAATATTGGACATTTGGTGCTTCTAGGCCACCTAGTGATTTCTTCTTTTGGAGTGTAGATAGAGAAATTTTTGGTTTCTTGGTTTTCCAATAAAATTGTGAAATTATAGAATCAAATGTTTTAAACCATTTATCTGTGAGTGTTGTGGGAAGCATTGTACACAGATAGTTGATTTGAGGTAGAGTTTTCATTTTGACAGTATCTATTTGACCGATGACTGAGAGAGGAAGATTGGACCAGCGTTTGAAATCATCTTTGATCTTTTTAGGGGGGTGTAGTTGAGATTTAAAAGTTCTGACAGCCTGGGAGAGATATTAATACCAAAATATTTAATGTTACCTGTACAGAATTGAGGGGAGGAGTTTTGAGCTGCAGAATCCCAGGCATCCTCAGAGTGGTAATATGGTGGATTTATTCCAGTTTATCGTGTAGCTTGAGCACTTAGAAAATGTGTTAATAATTTGTAAAGTTTCCTATAGAGAATTATAGGGATCCTGTAAATATAATAATAAATCATCTGCATAAAGACTAATTTTATGTTCTGAGTAAGTATCTTGTATTCCTTTAATTATATTGTTCTGTCCTATAGCTGCTGCTAGAGGCTCGATGAAAATGGCAACTAGAGATGGTGAGAGTGGGCATCCTTGTCTGGTACCCTGCTGTAAAATGACCCTTTGTGACCTGATCCCATTTGCATTTATTTTTGGCCTAGGTGATGTGTACAGTGTTCTTATCCAATGGATGAACAACTTTCCAAACCCAAATCTGCATAATGTACAAAAGAAAAATGTCCAGTTAACTTTGTGAAATGCTTTCTCTGCATCTAGTGATAAAATTATGGTTTTTGTTTGTTTTTGTTGTGCAAGATTAATTAAATTAAATAATCTACAGATGTTGTCTGAAGCATTTCTGTTTTTAATGAAACCTGTTTGGTCTGGGTGGATTAATATTGGAATGACTGTCTCCATTCTAGTAGCTAAGGCTTTGGTAATGATTTTTAAATCTGAATTAAGTGATTAGGGATGGTAACTAGAAGCATTTGCCAAAATTTTTATAAAATTCAGCTGGTAGTCCATCAGGTCCGGGTGATTTGTTATTTGGCATTGAAATCAGTGCTTTATGGAGTTTGTCAATGGTGAGAGGAGCATCTAATCTGTCATCTTGTTTTATGGATAGTATTGGCAGGTCTAAACTATCTAAGAAAATGTCTATTTCCGATGAATTTGGGTTGTAAATGGGGGAGTAAAGTTTACTGTAAAAGGCTTGGAATACATTATTAATATCTTGTGGATTATAAGCAATTTCACCTCCAGGATTAAGTATGGATGGAATTAATGCTTTTTCCTTTTTGCGTTGTAATTGATTTGCCAGATAATTACCTATTTTGTTACTATACTGAAAGTGTTCATATTTGAGTTGTTGAATGAGAAACTATGCTTTTTTTATATATAATACTTTTGAGTTGCATTTTTAGTTCGCTTAATTCATTTTGTGTTTGTTCGCTAGGGTTTTGGGAATGTAAATCTGTGAGTTGTTTTATCTTTTGTTCTAAGGTGCTTTCCAGTTCTAGTTGTTTTTGTTTTTTTTTTTTGTACGATGAGTATGATATTATTTTCCCTTTAATTACTGCTTTGCCTGTTTCCCATAATAGTGAGGGTGAGATTTCTGGAGAGTCGTTCATCTCCAGAAAGAATGCCCACTCTTTTTCAATAAAGGTAATAAATTCTAAGTCCTGGAGTAATGATGTATTGAAGCACCATCTTCTAGATGGTTTAGTATGGGCTTCAATATTTAATGTGAGGGAAATGGGAACGTGGTCACTAATTATAATGGAGTGGATTTTGGTGTCTGTTACATGTAGGTTAAGGGGATTACTGATAAGAGGTCTATTCGAGAAAAAGACTGATGAAGGGAGGAAAAGTAGGTGTATTTTCTAGATGTAGGGTTACTCATTCTCCAGCTATCATCAAGTCCATAATGCTCCATATATCGTTTTATTATTTCAGTGGAGTGCTGTCAGGAGAATTACATTATTAAATTAGTTTTAATCAATATATTAATCACTATATGCTACTCAATGGATTTTAAACTTTCAGTCCAGAGACCTGTGAGAAACTGCTTGTGTGAACTGAAGGACATGTTTTATCTTTGTTTTAGTACTATGTGTATTCTTATATGTTCAACCAAATGGCATTCCAGACTTAAGGGAGCCAGCCATAAACTGTGCCTGCCATATACTGTGAAGATAAACAGGCACAACAGCTTGTTTAGTGTCTAAGGTGTCGTTATACCCCAGTTCTTTAATTGGACTGATCTGAATGAAGACGGAATCCAACTTGCTTCATTTTAGTGCTGATTTATTTTAAAAGCCACAATAAAAGTTACAGAAACACAATCCGGGTAGCTCCCTGCTCCAGACAACTGCTGGAAGGAAGGAGTCTCTCGGGACAAAGAGCCTAATACATTTATAAGGTTTTGGGCTAACCCCTTACACAAAAAGATATAAAACCATCATGAGTTGGAGACAGTCCAGCGTCTCCTTCTTTTATCTAGAGCTCCACAGGCTTGGAGCAGCTGGACATAACAAAATGAAGAATTCCATGTGTGTGTATGTTGTATACGTGGTGTGTAACTAAAACATACATTCAGACATAATTCTTACACAAGATTAATACAAGAAAACAACTGGTGTCAAGGTACACTTTTCAGAATCATCATTATCTTCTAACCTTGAAGCAGAGCAAACTGGAGCAGACTTTGAATCTTACTAAACTACATTACTAACACATTAAAGTCTAACACATTGATGTCTAATAATTATCTGACTGATTTATTAATTTCTAACAGTGTTATCAGGGCAACCCCCCTACAACCTCTGTTTTTACTACTTAAATCTACCTTACAACTTGATTAACACCGGGGTTGTGTCTTTAGGGAGTTCCCTTTCTCCTATATAATGTGATGTTTAGACTAAGCTTATTCAGAAAACTCTGTATGGCAATGCTGACTTGTTTCCTTGCAAGTAAACCAATCTCTTATTGAGATTCCAGTGACTTCGTTGCTTCATTGAAAATTTTTTTGACAAGTGCCAATTTCTTATATTGCTGGAGATGCTTGAACGGTCAATTTCCAGGTTAATAACAAGGTTAAAATCACCAGCAATAATAATATTTGTTGAGTTGCATAGAGATGAGAAAAAAATTATGAAAAAGGATGAATCATCATTATTGGGGCCGTATATGTTCGCAAGTGTATATGGTCTGGTTAATGGATACCTTAATATAAATCTGCCTTCCGGATCAGTGATAGATGTATTATGAATTAATGGGATATTTTTATTTTTACCATATCTGAACAACTCCTCACCTTGTGCAAGTTGCTCTTGGTTTTTACCAGAGTTTACACTCTAGTTCTATGATGTTTCTCAGTCCATTACTTACCTCAAGAGTATTTGTTTCCTGCCAACTGAATGTCAAGATGTACTCTGTCCAGAAGCATTTTGATCCGAGCCATTTTACACCAACTGTGACTTATCTGTTGTCTGCCATTTTCTGTGGTGTTTTATTAAAGGCCAAAGTACAAAGAGCTCCTCCCTTTTCTCTGGTCTTGTATCTGGGTCAGAGGTTAAAAGCCGCACAGACTGCCAGTTTGGGTTTTAGAATTTGATTACTGACGGGAGACAGGTGAGTATAATGAGATCAGGAAATGAGCAATGTAAAGCTGGAGTAGAGATGGGGTCAGATAGGAAAGTATAAGTGCACCAAAACAAAAGCCTTTAATAGGAAGTTTCAAGGAATTAAGACAAAGATGGGATTGCAAAAAATGGTAAGCAGGAAACTTGTTGACCTGAATTTTTGATTTTATGGCAGTGGAGAGAACTACTAAACCCAGCTTTGCCTTGTTGTCAGTTCTGGTTATGTCTGGTTCTGGGTTAATTGGCCTTTTGTCTTCATCAGTCTATAATTCTTCGCACACACTGGGACAATTTGCAGCCTGGATGTGGATAAAAAGAGTCAAAATGAATCAAAAGAAAAGTGATAAAAAAATCTGCAGGGGGTAATTTGTGCTAAAAGAAGCTGGGTCCCATGGGGCCCAGTCGGGTACAGCCCAAAGGATTGATTGACATGGCGCCACCATCCTGTGGACCCACCAAATGCAGTGGTGCTCTGGTGCAGTGCAAGTCTGGCAGCAAGTTAGACTGGGTACCTGGGCATGCTAATCCCTGACTGTGTAGGGTAGCTCTAGGAATGTGGAATGTCACCTGTCTGGTGGGGAAGGAGCTGGAGCTTGTGCAGGATGTGGAGCAATACCACCTAGATATAAATGGACTTACCACCACAAATAGGATGAATGAGAGGGTTGCCTCTAGGTGACTTAAAGTTGGCCCCTATGGTTAAAGCCAACCATTGAGTTGGCATTGCAGATGGCTGTTTCGGTTCTGTACCGGAAACAAATTCTTGTGTGCAACATACTTGGCCAAATAAAGGTGATTATTAAAGTTGCTCAGAGGATAGTCTTGACTGTTGTTTGTGCCTATGTGCCGAACAATAGCAGAGTATGTGGCCTTTATGGAGACCCTGGGTGGGGTCCGTGATGGGGCACCACCTGGGGACTCCATAGTTCTGCTGGGGCGATTTCAACACTCACATGGGCAATGATGAAGAAACCTGGAGGGGGGTGATTGGGAGAAATGGCCTGCCTGATCTGAACCCAAATGGTGCTTTCATGTTGGTCTTGGCTTTGTGTTAGTCATGGATTGCTCATAACAAACATCACGTTTGAGCATAAGATTGTTCATAAGTGTACTTGGTACCAGAACACCTAGGCCTTAGATCAATGATCGACGTTTTGGCTGCATATCTTGGACACTCGGATAAAAAGAAGAGCAGAGCTGTCAACTGATCACCACCTGGTGGTGAGTTGGATCAGATGGTGGGGGAGGCTGCTGGACAGACCTGGCAAATCCAAACAGGTAGTGAGGGTGCACTGGGAATGCCTGGCTGAAACCCCTGTCTGGGAGGTCTTCAACTCACACTTCTGGAAAAAAAATCCTCACATCCTGGGGGAGGCTGGGGGCATGTTCAAATCCTCCACTGTTGATGCAGCTATACTGAGTTGTGGCTATAATGTCATTGGTTACTCATGGTGGCAACCCGAGAACCCACTGATGGACACTAATGGTAAAGGAAGCCATCAGGTTGAAGGAGGAGAACTGCTGACTCGGACTTGGGATATTGTTAGGCAATGGAAGGAGCATTTTGAGGAACTCCTGAGCCCATCTAACATGCCCTCCAAGGAGGTGTAAGAGGTGGAAGACTTAGGGGAAACCTTGCCCATATCCCTGGCATTGGTCACTGAAGTAGCCAAAAAGCTTCTCAGTGGCAAGGTGCCAGGGGTGGATGAGATTTGGTAAATGGTAAAATGGTATTATACTTGTATAGCATCTTTCTACGCTTTACAGAACACTCAAAGTGCTTTCACACTATTCGGCCATTCACCCATTCACACTCCCAAGCACTCACACATTCACACACTGGTGACATCACTGGGAGCAACTGGGGGTTCAGTGTCTTGCTCAAGGACACTTCGACATGTTGACTGGACAAGCCGGGAATCGAACCGCTAATCCTCCGGTTAGGAAACAAAACACTCTACCTGCTGAGCCACAGCCACCCCCCATTAGCCATGAGATGCTGAAGGCTCTGGACATAATTGGGCTGTCACGGTTGACATGCATTTTCAATGTGTCATTGAGAGTGCCAGTGCCTGTGGAATGGGAGACTGGGGTGGTGATTCCTGTTTTTAAAAAAGGGGACTGGAGAGTGTGCTCCAATTACTGGGGTATCATCACACTGGAGGGTCTGACCGATTGTCAAATCTCAGAATCAGGAGCAACAATACAGATTCCATCCAAGTCATAGAATTCTGGACCAGCTCTTTACCCTTGCAAGATAACTAGAGGGATCCTGCGAGTTTGCTCACCAAGTCTGTGTGTTTTGTGGACTTGGAGAAGGCTTATGAATGGATCCCCCAGGGGATCTTGTGGGGGTTATTTCAGGATGAAAGTTACCACCTTTAAGTCTGAGGCAATGGTGCTCTACCTGAAAATGGTGGATTGCTCCCTCTGTGTTAGGAGTGAGTTGCTGCCCCAAGGGAAGGAGTTTAAGTATCTTGGGGTCTTGTTCATGAGTGAGAGTAAAATCAAGCCTGAGACTGACAGATGGATTGTTGTACCAGACCACTGTGGTGAAGGAGCTGAGCCAAAAGGCAAAGCTCTCTATTTACTAGTCAGCCTATGTCCAACCCTCACCTGGTCACATCTGTTGGTAGTGATCGAAAAAATAAGATTGTGAATACAAGTTTCTGAAATGACTTTCCTTCGTGGGGTTGCTGGACTTACCCTAAGAGATAGGGTGTGGAGCTCAGTCATCCGGAAGGAACTTGAAGTAGGACCGCTGCTCCTTCACATCAAAAGGCGCCCGCTGAGGCACCTTCCTTTGGAGGTCTTCCAGTCATATCCACCTGGTAGGATATTCTGGGGCAGACCCAGGACTTGGAGATATTACATATCTCCTCTGGCCTGGGAATGCCTCGGAATCCTGCCAGAGGAGCTGGAAAACATCACTGGGGAAAGGGAAGCCTGGACTGCCTTATTAAACCTACTGCCATCATGGCCCGACCCCAGATAAGTGAGAGAAAATGAATGGATGGATGGATGGAGAAGTGTCATGAAAATTACATTATTAAGTATGTTTTAAACTGTGTTCTAATCAATATATTAACCAACATATGTTATACAGTGGATTTTAACCTTTCAGAACAGACTACAGATCACAGGGACCTGTGAGACACTGCTTGTGTGAACTGAAGGACATGTTTTATCTTTGTTTTCAGTACTCCTATGTGTTGTTATATGTTCAGCCAGGATGGCATTCCAGACTTAAAGGAGCCAGTCATAAACCCTTTCCTGCCATATATTGTGAAGATGAAAGGACAACATATTTATCGTCTGAGGGGTTATCAGGGCAAAGCCTCTCAAGTTCAATTTTCCAATCTCTTATTGAAAGATTCCAGTGACTTCATTGCTTCTTTGGAAATTCTTTTAACAACTTGGTCCTTCGAGCCAGATCCCAACATCCTCTCCCTCGCCCAGGTTTGGACCTGATACCATGCATGGGGGGAGGTTCGAGTCCTCCCTTAAGAAAGCCTTCGGTCGCATTCTTCATACGGGAACGTTTTGACTATTGTGAGGACAGGATCTGCTGGGTGAGCAGAAGGTGATTGGATTCTTCTGATGACAAGCACGACTTCACTGGAAAGGTAGGAGAAAACTGTGTGAATGACATATTGTTGGTGACAAAACGGTGATGGCTTGTATTTTGGACTGATGGGAAATGTGTCTAACCCAATTTGCTACACGGTCAGAGAAACAAAGCCTAATAATAACGTGCATTGACAGAGTGTGATCCTTACTCCTATTTCAAGATTCTTCTTAACAACCCAAGTGATAAATAGAGAGGCACATAAAATTCTTCTTATTTTCAAAATTCTTTTTAAGAAAAACCCAAGTGTGTGTGTGTGTGTGTGTGTGTGTGTGCCGCTACATAAAATAAGTAAATAAAATTTCCTCAGGGCAAAATG
>NW_018128444.1:51919-61720 GCF_001952655.1 Monopterus albus
GGAATCCAAAAGTTATTTGGTGAAAGGGAAGGGGGATATGACTTAAGGGGACGCTTAAATTTAAAAGTTCATGCTATACGAACAACCAAAAAAAGATTTTGTATTTCTATAAGTGGGGTCAAATTATGGAATAATTTAACTGTGGACATGAAAAATAGTACTAGAATTGAGGAGTTTAAACATAAATATAAATGTATGTGTTATACAAGATATATGCAAGAATAAGATTTATTCGAGAAGGCATTGAGGAAACACTCTGTTTTATCTATGTAGAGATACTGCTTGCAGCTGATGATGCATGAAATTTTGTAATATGATGTCATGGGGTAGGACTGGATAAGTCTGACTTCTTCCTACTCCATTCAAACATGTATTAGGTGTAAGCAAACTGATTTTGGATTAGTATTGGTTGGATATGTGAAATTATGTGTGTTGTCATTTGTTCATTTGTTGTTCTGTTCTGCATGTTTGAAAGAATAAATAAATCAATCAATCAATCAAAAACTTTTCCTGTTTGAATCTTCTTTTCAACTAGATTAACGCCTGGAATGCATCTTTAGGGAGTTCCCTTTGTCCTATATATTGTGATGTTTAGACTAGCTTATTCAGACAACTCTGTATGCCTATGCTGACTTGTCTCCTTGCTGCAAGTAAACCAATTTCTTATTGAAAGATTCCAGTGACTTCTTTGAAAATTCTTTTGACAGGCTCAATCCCAATCTGGGACCTCTTAAATTGTGACCGGTATCTATTTTGACAGACTCGTCACCTCATTTATATATGATAGAATGAATATAAAAAGTCCAAAGTCAAATGCTGTTGGTACAACTAGTCTTTTATAACAGCATATTAGACTAAAATTAGAATAATGACCTACAATAAAAATTGCCAGTTAGTGCAGTTATATCACAACGTAGCCAGCCTGTGCAGGTCACACTGGTCAGGTGCATATCCAGTGTCATGTTTTGTTAGCCACTGAGTAAAAATGCAAAAGAGACAGGCGAATTTGGTAAAGTATTTCAGGTCGCAGCAGGGCAAAGCTAGTCAGAAGCTAAAGAGGCCAAGTTGGACCGAGTTATAAAGTCTACAACCTTAAATGAAAATTAGTACAAGCCAGTCTGATGCTGAGGTCATGGATTTCAAAAGGGCTGAAGCAAAGCACGGATTAACGTGTAAGAGGAGTCCTCTGCCCCATGACTGTGTCATCAGCTGTTTTAAATAACTGAAGGTAAGAATATGTTTATTTAATGTTACTGCATTATATAGTCTCAGATCTTATAGACCTGTTGCCAACAGGTTTTATAATGAGGTTTTTGAATATTGCAGTCTAGTCATATCTACTCCAATTTAGGACTGCATGATTATGGCAAAAATAATAATCCAGATTGTCTAGGTAAATGTCATGATTCTGCCCCACTGTTTCTGGTCTCATGCTTTTACACAACATCCTGGTTTCACCACGCCGATGGACTTTTTACTGTATTTAGCACTCAATTGTTTACACCTGTTTTCACCCCAATATAAGCAGCTTTCCCCGCACCAGAAAGCTGCCAGATTGTTCTAACACATGTTCAAACTTTCCAGCGATTTTCTTGTGCCTGTTTTTCCTGTTCGGACCCCGGATTGTTTTTGACCTTTGTGTACTGTTTAAACACTACCTATTTCCAGTTTAGGGGGCACTTCTATAGGCAGCAACATGGCTGTGTGATGGGCTCCCCTGTGTGTCCTATAGTTGCCAACCTGTACATGGAAGAAATTGAGGAGAAAGCCCTGTCTTCCTTCACCGGTACCGCTCCCAGCCACTGGTTCCACTACGTGGATGACACATGGGTTACAATCAGGACCCAGGAGGTAGAGGCTTTCACCAAGCATATCAACTCTGTGGATGACAATATCAAATTCACTCGTGAGGATGCCAGAGATGACTGTCTGGCCTTTCTGGATTGTGCAGTCCACTTGGGAGGGGACAGAAGCCTGAAGGTAGAAGTATATTGGAAACCTACACACATGGACCAATACCTGCTTTTTGACTCACACCATCCACTTCAACACAAACTGGGAGTCATCAGAACTTTAAATCACAGAGCAGAGGAAGTGCCCACAACTGCAGAAGGGGCCAAGAAGGAGAAATTACACATCCAGAACTCCCTTAGGGCTTGTGGATACCCTAAGTGGGCCTTCATCAAAGCAAGGAAGAGGCCCAACACCAACAGGGAGGAACCAGAAACAAGAGGGGATAACACTGTCATCCCTTATGTGGCTGGTTTATCAGAGAAGTTAAAAAGGATATTTCACAACCACAATATCCCAGTCAACTTTAAAACAGGGAACACCCTGCGGCACAGACTGGTCCACCCGAAGGACAAAACAACCCAGACATAAATAGAGTTTATGCACCAAATTCAACCAGGATATTCAATATTCTGCTTGCTATCATTATCAGCACAACACAGTTATAGCTTAGTGTTTTTGAATTACACTGCATCATCTACATTTTATGCCCAACCCTGATCAACACTGTAAGAGCCATTTATGCCACTCACTCATATTGTTACAATTTACCCACCTCTTTCTTTCAGCACACCCGATTCCTAAGTTGAAGAAATAAATTCTCTGTATTAAGTTATTCTGAAGAAAAAGTTCAGCTACAAATTGAAACTCTTGTGTAATATGATTTTAAATATTTTTATTTTAACAAACTAATGAAGTTTAATGCTTAAAGCATTGTTTACAGATATATGAACATTTGAAACTTCACTCAGTTCAATTAAAAAAACAACTGAGGTCTCTGGCAACTGACTATCCTACAAAAGCAACGTGCAGTGATAAAGAATAAAACTTCATTTTCAGCCTCAAAATTAGCCTCACTTAATTAATGGCCACCTACAGAACATTAAGAAATAACTTACAAGAGATCTCTTGATAAAGGTGTCAATCTTCTGCTGCCTTTTCCTTTTCTGCATCTTAATACTTCATGGCAAAAAGACAGTGGTAAGTGGTAGCTAGCTCATACAGCACTGATAGACTGCTTAAAAAAATAGTCTTCTTGCGCTAGCATCATGCAGCTCTCTATCTAACCTTGTTAACAACATAATACTAGCTGCTGAGTTGGTGAACAGGGTGATGGATATTAAGTATTTATCAGCAGATATTCTATTGTGACAGCAAGTTTGGCTTCACTAATTTACTGTGATTCAGTGTTCTTCACATTTACTGCCTCCCCTTCAGACTGCTCCATAATGTTTGTTTCTCTACAACATCTCTTTAGCTGTCTTCATTCGTCTTGGATGCTAGCTTAGCGATTTGTGTTTGCCTCTTCACCCACTAACTGGTGGATTTGCTGTGATTGCCTGTAAGATCTGTCACTCAAACTAACTTGACCTATGTGTTTGCATGTGTGGGGTTGTTCATACGCTTTCACTGACATCATTTTGTATACGTTAGCTATTTAGTTTGGTTACGTCTCGCCAAAGCGTGTGGGGGATGAAATGTGTTTTTAGAAAAAGTGTGGGTGTTACATCCCCCATGGCTGCAACACGCATGGTTGCTGTGGTGCTTGTTCGTTTTATATTGAAAAGAGAAGACTAATAAGAGGATATATATTTCTCAATGTGAAATTTATTATGCATTAACATATCAAAATTAGCATGTGCACATGGATCTCCACTGTTTAGGATAAACAGGAAAGACTAAACAGGAACTACTGTCCTCAACTGGTTGGTATACAATATTTGTATGAAAAAATGCTACTATCTAATTGGTCCAAAACTGTTGGGGAGAAGCTGTGGTTTCACACCGGAGCCGTCAGTGTGAGCTGCAGGTGTAGTAGTAGTAGTAATAACACTGTTCAGTGGCAGCCTAGGTCTGGTGTCTGTCCAGTTAGGATAGTGTCATGTAAATGCTGACACTCAAGAGATTTTTGACTCAAGCCCATTATTCAGCCCTAGACCTAAACATAGTTATAACTAATTAGAAAGCCTCACTCTGAGTCTCTCACAGCCAAACTGGAAAACTCAAAAGCCAGTTCTATTTGTTATTGTATACTGTCCACCTGCTCCTTATTCAGCTGGATTCTCAGACTTTCTGTCTGAATTAGTGCTTAGTAGATAAAATAATCATAGTGTGTGACTTTAATATTCATGTAGATGCTGACAATGACAGCCTCAACAGTGCATTCAGTTCATTATTAGACTCAGCTGGCTTTTCTCAAACTGTAAATAAACCCACTCACTGTTTTAATCACATCCTTGATCTTGTTCTGATGTATGGCATCAAAACTGAACACTTAATAGTTTTTCCCCAAAACCCTCTTCTATCTGACCATTTTCTAATAACTTTTGAATTTACATTAATGGATTATACTCTTATGTGGGAAACAATTCCACTACAGTAGATGTCTATCTGACAATGCTGTTACCAAGTTTAAAGAAATAATTCCATCATTATTTACTTCAGTGCCATTTGCCACCACAATGGAGGGAGGCCACCTTAACTTTACTCCCACACAAGTCGATAATCTTGTTGATAGTGATGTAGCCTCCCTGTGTAATACACTTAATACTGTTGCCCCTCCGAAAATGAAGGCATTGAAACAGAGGAGGCCCCACGGTACAACTCGCAGCTCTGCTCCCTAAAGCAAGCATCACGAAAACTGGAAAGGAGGTGGCACTCCACTGAGTCAGAAGAGTTTTTCATAGCCTGGAAAGATACTGTAGTTTAACCCTGGTGTTCTCCTCTTTTGAATTTTACGCCGAGTGTCCTCCCGGGTCTGGGAGGACCGGAAGAGAGGGAATGCGTATAAGTCATCATAAGTCATCATAATCAAAGAAGTTTTAATCTGAAACAATGTAAAAACCTACTAATAATCAACAAATGTTAATATTTGCCCTCTACCTTTGTTAGATTATATTACATAAGTGTTAAAACCCCCGTGTTCTCCTTTTTTGAATTTTATGCCGAGTGTCTTCGGGTCTGAGAGGACCGGAGCAGCTTTATGGCTTATAAGTCATCATAATCAAAGAAGTGGATGGGCCAGCATCATAAAAGATGCAAATAACTCCCATAACTGACAACTAGAGCCACCAATAGGTCGTAAACATGGCACATTGGTCACACCAACAGTAAGTGGCCAAGAGCGCCCACCCCCCGCTTCTGTGTTTGAGCTGGGGGGTTTGAGTTGGGGACTGGTGTGTGTTTGTGTGTCAGTTGGCTTTCAACAGGGTGACGGCAGTACTCGGCCTCAATGTGACAGACCCGAAGACACTTGGCGTAAAATCAAGGTTTTTTGGGGGGTGGGTCCTACATAAAAAAAAATTTCAGAATTGTGTTCTTCACACAAAATGACTTAAGGTCTTAAAATTTGAGCCCAAAAAAGTAATTAGAACTTTTTTATATATATAAAAAGTGAATCCAGTCCTCACAGACCCTGAAGAGAACACAATATAAAAAATCCCTTCGCAGTGCCAGAACTGCATACTATTCATCACTGATATGTCAGGTCTGCTCAGTGCTGTCACTCTCTCGCTCTTTTTTGTCCCTCACACTCTCGACAGGTGCAGTCACCCTGGGTTACGCTCGCAGCTGGGGCTAATTCTACAATTACCACATCTTAAACCCCAGAGAAGAGAACGACAGACACCAGTTCATTGAGAAGCTCCTCCACGCACCTTGGCTTCAAGACTTCTACCTAGAGACTATGTTTCCACTCGCTTTGACATCCATCCATCCATCCATTTTCTTCCGTTTATCCGGGACCGGGTCGCTTTGACAATCCAAGTAAAATCAAACTTATTTATCAAGGCTTACCGCTCCTCTTCCTGTGGCTTCTCCTCCCAGCTGCACACATTCCTACACACAGTCCTCTACATGCTCCGGAGTTAAGTTGAGGAAACTCCTTTCCATGTCAATGTCGCTGACAGTACAGCGGCGGATTTCTACGATCTCCTCTGCACACTTACTCCCCCTGAGCCATCCCAAAACTACACACATAGCCCCGTGCCCTCCTCAACGCTCTAATCTTTGTGATATCTGCTAAGGCTCTCTTCTCTACGTCAGCTGTACACCACGCCTCACCCTGTGCCTGTGAGTTGCTGATCTAAGATACTTAATCTATCCTCTCCCTGTCTCCCTCCTCTCAGGCTCTGCTTCTCCACCATCTCCACTTCCTAAACTCTATGCCTCTCATCCCCAGCAGCTCATTACCTAGGCCGAACTTGCCAGACTCCAGCCAACTGCCTGCAAACTGCATTTACTACTTGACTATACTGTTTCTTTCATTAAACCCTCTCATTCTGATTATTGTCTTTTTGCATCTGAGTCCCACTTTGTTTTCAGTTCTCTCACCTCCCGGTGAGCAACCGACCCAACATGATAGAGGAAAATAAGAACAACCCCAGGTTTCTTTTCAGCACTGTAGCCAGGCTGACAAAGAGCCACAGTGCTGTTGAATTTAACATTCCCTTAGATCTGAATAGTAGCGACTTCATGACTTTCTTTACAAATAAAATCACAACTATTAGAGAAAAAAATTGGTCGGACCATTTCCACAGCTCTCACGGATGTGCCATCTACTAAAATTGCTTTAGAAACATTTGTAAGACCTCATTTATACTTGGACTACTTCTCTCCCATAGATCTCTCTGAGTTGACCTCAACAATTGCTTTATCTAAATCATCAACATGTCTCTTATGCCCGATCCCGACCAGGCTGCTCAAAGACGTCTATCCCCGAAATAAACACATCCATATTAGATCTGATTAACATCTCTCTCTCTATATTAACAGACTATGTTCCACAGGCTTTTAAAGTTGCAGTAATTAAACCTCTACTCAAAAAGCCTACTCTTGACCCAGGTGTCCTAGCCAATCATAGACCAATATCCAATCTCCTGTTTATTTCTACAATTCTGGAAAAAGCTGTTGCAAAACAGTTATGTGACCACTTGCACAGGAATATTTTTTTTGATGATTTTCAGTCAGGAGTCCATCATAGTACTGAAACTGTATTGATGAAAGTCACCAAAGATCTCCTCCTAGCCTCAGACAAAGTACTTGTCTCCGTATTTGTCCTCTTAGATCTCAGTGCTGCTTTTTGACACCATTGATCACAACATCTTATAACAGATACTTGAACATGTTATTGGGATTAAAGGAACTGTGCTAAGTTGATTGAAATCAAAATTTTTATTTATCAGAAAGATTTCAATTTGTTCATTTTAATGATGAATCTTCTGTGTAGACTGAAGTTAGTCATGGCGTTTTTTTAGGCAATATTATCAGGAAGCACAGCATAAATTTCCATTGCTATGCAGATGATAGTTATATTTACTGTATCTATGAAGCCAAATGAATCAGATCAGCTGGTCAAACTTCAAGCATGTCTTAAAGACATAAAGGCCTGGATGACCTGTAACTTCTTACTTCTAAACTCTGATAAAACTGATGTCATTGTGCTTGGGCCTGAAAACCTTAGAAATCTGCTGTCTAATCATATAGTTACTTTAGATGACATAGCTCTCGCCTCCAGTACTACTATGAGGAACCTTGGGGTCATTTTTGATCAGGATATGTCCTTTAAATCACACATAAACCAAGTCTCTAGAACTGCCTTCTTTCACCTGCGCAATATTGCAAAAATTAGGAGCATCCTGTCTCAAAGTGATGCTGAAAAACTGGTCCATGCATTTGTTACTTCCAGGCTGGACTACTGTAACTCTTTACTATCAGGATGTCCAAATAATTCCCTAAAAAGCCTCCAGTTAATATGCGCACTAACAATGAACAACACGATACAAATACTACTTAAACAAGAAGCACACTCACAGGTCGGTAGCACAGTCCAGGCTCAGAACCAGCAAAACTCACACAGCCAAGTAATCCAAAACAAGATGTCAGAGAGGAAAGTCCGATAACCCATACACAGAAAGCAGTCCGAATCAGGAGGCCAAGGCAGTACACAATGGTAAAAACCCCCCCAGAAACAAAAGCAGGTCCGAAAACTCCAGAGTCCAAAATGCCTAGACCTAACAGGCAAAAACAGAAAATACACAGTCCATGGGATGCCCACCAACACCAAACAGGGCACCACCAATCAGGAGGCGACCCTGCAGAACAGGGTGGCAGGAGTCACAAGCCCTTGCAGAAAAGGCTATCGCTCCGGTGGGTGGACCAGAAACCAGGCCAGGAACAGGAGAGTCCGCTCAGGAGACGGACCGGGTACCAGACAGGAGTTCTGAGAGGCTGCTCAGGAGGGCGCACATGGGACCAGGCAGGAGATTGCAGAAGCCGCCCGAGAAGACGATGTCAGTGCCAGGCTGGGGAGCAGAGAGGCCATTCGGGAAGATGGCCACAGGACAAAGCAGGAGACCACCGGTCTGGGAGTTGTCTTTTGCGCCGGACAGAGAACCGGGGGGGGGTGGCCTCAAGGGCAGGATCATCGCTGATCCATCAGACCGGACTGCCGCCGAAGCGACCCCAGCCCCCATGGGTACAGGAACAGGCTCAGAGGCAGTGTCGGCACGCCGGCCAACCTGCTCAGGAACAGGAACAGGTTCTGTGGCGGCATTGGCATGCTGGCCGACCCGCTCAGGAACAGGAACAGGCTCGGTGGTGGCGTCCAATCGCCGGTCGACCCGCTCGGGGACTGGGAGAAGAGGGGTGCTGTCACTGTGAGCAAACCCCTAAGGCGCTGGCAGAAGGGGGGCGGCATCACTGGTGACTCCCTCTGAAGGAAGGACAGGGGTGGCGTTGCAGCTGTCAACCCACCAGGGACCAGGAACAGGGGCAGCTTCAACGTCATCATTGGTGCACCCCTCAGGGGGATGGGCAGAGGTGGCATCGAGGCTGTCAAGTTTAAAGTTCAAAGTGTTTATTTTGTCATTGCACAGTTAGGAAACATGTTTCCCTGTACAATGAAATTCTTACTTTGCTGTCTACATGAATGCCAGTGCAGCAGAGTCATTGTGCAATTATGCATGTAACACAAATAAGTAACACAAAATCTGGGACACTTTAAGTAGCAACAAATGCAGTAATATAATAAAAGAATATAATAAGAGAATGTACGCTGCATGGGAGCAGCATGTGCAGCAGTCAACAGTCAATGTGCAATTATGCATGTGCAAACTGAGAATGTAAACAGTACATCACATATTTCCTGGTAATAAACTCCTCAGCTGTTTAGGAGTCTGATGGCAGAAGGAAAGAAAGAGTTTTTCAGTCTAGTGGTCCAGCATTTCACACTTCTGAACCTTCAGCCAGAGGGCAGAGAAGTGAACAGTCTGTGCTGGGGGTGGGTGGGATCTTTGAGGATGGAGGCAGCCTTCCTACGCACCCTGCGGTGGTAAATGCTCTGCAGAGAGGGCAGTGGAGTCCTGGTGATCTTCTCCGCAGTCTTTACCACTCTCTTCAGGTGCTTGCAGTCCATAGCAGTAGTGCCGCCGTACCACACACTGTTGCAGCTAGTCGAGATGCTCTCAATGATGCAGCTGTAGATGTCGCTGAGGATCCTAGGCGACAAACCTCCTCAGCCTCCTCAGGAAGTACAGCTGCTGTTGGGCCTTCTTGACCAGCTGTGTGGTGTTAAGTGTCCAAGTGAAGTCCTCACTGATATGGACGCCCAGGTATTTGAAGCTGCTCACCCTCTCCACCTCGAGCCCCCGGATGAACAGCGGCCAATAAAATCTCCTCTCCTTCCTCATGTCCACAATCATCTCCTTTGTCTTGTCTGTGTTGAGGCTGAGATTATTGTCCTTGCACCAAGACACCAGACCGGCCACCTCCCTCCTGTAGGCTGCTTCGTCC
>NW_018128444.1:62429-63487 GCF_001952655.1 Monopterus albus
CGGTGTAGAAGGTTTGGAGGTAATCCTGCAGTTTGTCTGTGGAGCTAATGATGCTGGTCGGGTTCCTGTATTTTGTGAGGTGCTGCAGGCCTTGCCACATCCATCTAAAGTCAGCAGTAGAATAGTAGCCATTCAGCTTCTCTCTGTACTGCTTCTTGGCCGCTGTGATGGCTTTCCTCAGTCTGTATGTAACACTCTTTGCTAGTCTTATCAACCAACACAAAATATGGTAAAACAGTTGAATTTTGTATTATAAATGAATGGGGGAAAAAATTCACATTCATTGGAAAAGAAATTAACTGAGGATGAGCGCTTGTACAAAACAAAATAAAATCAAATTCAGTCCTTTGTTTCAGTGTGTGGAAACCCGTTCATGTCTTAAGTCTGTTCAGTGTCCTGTTCAATTCAATGTCTTGTAACCAGTGTAGTTACTAGCTACCACTGAGTTCGGTTCCTTGGGCTCAGGCTCGCCATCCAGTACTGGAGAGGTGTCGATTCTCAGCTGCTGCAGAGTAGCTCCGTTTGAATCCAACTAAGACAAAAAACCTGACCTATGGAAAGGCCAGAACACCATAGTTTGATTTCACTATAAACTAATTGTATATAGTCAAAAGCTACTATCGAGCACTTCAAGTTAGTTTCTCAAGTTATACAACATTAACCTTCACATATTCAACATTAACAATTACCATTTGTAACCATGCATAGTAAATACGCATCAAATGGGAGTAAAATAGGTCAGAAGTACATTGTAAAGTCCCGCTTATCTCATTCCTTTCAAGTGTTACCAAGCGCTAGGAGAATCTGATGAAACTCCATGCAAAGTCCAGGCAAAGTGCACTTTTGTACTCTCATTACAGTAGAAACATCAATTATAACCTTATTAGCACCATAGAACATTAACAAATAACTGTACCAACATAACAGCTTAAAACCTTCACAAATCTTGAACAAATCTTCAAGTAACATTCAGGTTACACTAACAGGTAGCGAGTGCTAATTAGCTCGCGGCTAACGGTATGTAGCATCCAAGCTAATGCATTTCATTCACACACACA
>NW_018128444.1:68745-73390 GCF_001952655.1 Monopterus albus
CTTTGCTTCCCTTCCACCTGGTCTCCTGCACACACAGTATATCTACCTTCCTTCTCTCCATCATGTCTGCCAGCTCTCTACCTTTCCCTGTCATTGTGCTAACGTTAAGAGTCCCTATTCTCAGACCTATACTCCTGCCTTTCTTCTTCTCTCTCTGTCTACGAATCCTTTTACCTCCTCTCCTTCTTTGACCAACAGTAGTCCAATTTCCGCCAGCACCCTGTAGGTCAACAGCACTGGTGGCGGTCATTGTTAACCTGAACCTTGACTGATCTGGTATGGAATTCATACTTATGATTTGCATGTTTAAATTTGGCATGTTTTTATGCCAGATGCCCTACCTGACGCAACCCTCTTTATTTATCCGGGCTTGGGACCAGCACAGAAGTCACTGGCTTGCAACCCCTGTGGCTAGATTGACAAAGACATGAGTTACTGGTGGTTTAAAGAAGTCAAGTCAGTTTTACATAAGAAGCCCGATATCACTCTGTGAAGCCTCTGTCCTTAGAACCTCAGTTTGGATAAGGAAAAGCACCATAAAACATCCCTTTTAAATGGAGAAATGGGTGGAATCTCAGGAAGAACAACAGAAAAGGAGTCCCTGCTCTAAGATGGACAGATGCAGTACATGCCCTGTGTACAGAATAAACCAGCAGAGTCAAACTACAGTGTGAACAAACTGAATGACAAAGCTATAGATAGATTATAAACATATATGAAAAACATGGATCTGGGAGGAAGTGCCAAACAGACTAGACTGAAATCCATGATCAGGAACACCTGGAAAGTGGACAAGTGAGGGTCAAAGGTACTGTAGGTCTTTTAATTCAAAGGTCCACATATTTCTCACTGGGCCTGCTCAGACATGGCACTTTTTTAACTTATCCAATTTAATGTTAATGGTTGGACACTGTGACAGTAAAAGGACTCAAAGCCATTAGTGAAGTTTATTGTAAGTAACTGAGCAAGACTGCTTTATGGAATGAAGGGTTATTTGGAATTTGAGGGCATAAAATTCCATTTCCATATGTTTATTTCATGTATGAAAAGTCTTACCTGAATTTAAAAAGAACATAATATAGTGATGTGTATTATTATAATAATCACATACACCATGATGAGACATTTTATTACCATCTGCTATGCCCACTTATTTTACATGCATTCATTTGGAGGGATACTGGGGTGTTCCCCAAGGTCTGAAAGACTTATGCAAGCTTATAAGTAGTACATGAGGTTGTTTTGCCATCAGGAGAGAAACTGGAACACCTGCAGGAAGCCAACTTGACCAGCTGGGTCAGGGTCAAACTTGGGTAGATGGGGAACTATGTACATATACGTCTTTGATAAATAAACAGGATCAGGTGTATTTTAATAAGTTATAATATTGCAGACACAACAGCAGGATGTGGTGACATAGCAGATATGATAAAAGGCATTAAAGTGAATCAAAATACAGTATGTGCAATAGGTTTGGGAGCAGGACATCAATGAAGCAAACAAGCACTTCTGGGCTGGGCACAAACAGTAACTGATGAAGGCTGGTGACTGGGAGAAATGGCCTGTTTGATAAATTACATTCATGTCAATACAAACACGTGTAAAACATTAGTTTTCCTGCTACTTGATGTCAATGCAGATTTTAATATTGTTGACCATAAAATCCTTCATGACAGACTTGAAAAGTGGGTGGGATTATTAGGTACAGTCCTCAGTTGGTTCAGAGCAGATCTTGAAGGCATGGGCTATCATAGTTACACAGCCGACACTGTTGGCAAACCTGTAAAAACGGGTCCTGGAGAGAACAAAGAAACACAAGAAACACAGGCCATAACAGCAGAACTGGCCTCTGATGATGGCATCAGAAATAACTTTACAAGAAGAGCTGCAGGAGACTATTGGACAAATTGTCTCTTTTCATTTAGAATTCACACAAGAACAACAAGAATGTTTACAAGAAACAGCCAGAGGAGCTGGGAGAAAAATAATTAAAATGTTATGGCAAAATGCATAAAGTAGAAAGTTAAGATATTTAGTAATTAAGGATAATCATAAAATGTATGTGTGTGTTTTGTCTAAGATAACCATTAGTGAATGTGTAAGAAAAAAAAGTTAAATGATTATATTGGAAAAAATAATGAGAAGTGATTTTACATCTAACTCAAATCTAAGGAGTGAAAAATTCTGACTCACGGAGAAAAAGGGAAGTAACATACATCCTTGCAAAGAGGAAGTACAAGGAGGGTGTATGAGCGGGGGACTGAGAGAGAAGAAAGTAAGGAAAAATAAAAAGAGGCACTGAGAAAGTAAAAATTATGTTTTCATGCAAAAGTAAAGGTTTGATTCATAATTACTGTTTAATCAGTGTCTAATCAATGATAATCAATGTTTAGCCAAGTGTTGTAGACAAAATATGGAGATCCATGGTTTGATTTTAAAGGCATTGATAATTTTGTGTAAAATCAGTGTGTCATTCTGATTGTTTAGTTAAAAGCAATAATGGGATTTTTTGTTTTTCAAGCAGAAGTGAGTTTCTGTTTTTTTATTAGATATAAGGATGATTTAGTTTTCTGAGAAAAGACAAGTAGAATCTGAGGCTGGATTACAGTGGGGTGGAGGCCATTTATGGGCAGTGGACTTGAGCTTTGACAGTAAAAGATATGCAATAGTTCTGAAGAACACGACTTCGCATGCCAAATAAGGTATTAACTGCAAACTGCGGCATCTGGTTGGATGAAAGAACTAAGTCTACTGACCAGGCCGAGTGCCTGTGGGGGAGGAATGGAGAAAACCATCAATAGAGCCGCTACGAAGAGCGGGATGACGTCAAGGGACGATTTGCTGTGCCAAAGCCTCATGATTCAGCAAGAGGAAACTCTGAATTCTTGTTTAAAAGATGATAGCCTGAAATGAAGTCTTTCAACAGAATGCTACAATCCACCCCGGCCTGTGGGGGAGGAAGGCTTGGGCAGACAGAGAACTGGGAACAGATGCAGAAGATGTCCTGATACTCTTATCTTCCCTGTTTGAAGAGTAGGGGAGTGGAACAGAAGAGGATCAGTGTTGCTCTTTTGATTGTTTCTGTGTTTCTCAGAAGAAAGAAGATTTGGACCAAAAGAACACCGTTGTTTTGAAACATATTCATGTCTTCATGTTTTACTGAGTTACAGAAGAGTTGACCAAAAAGAACATTGTTTTTCTGATTTTTTTCCTATTTGTCTCTTTGAGAGTTTTGAAGAATGAACCAGAAGAGAATGAATTTTTTCTGATGTTTTGATTTTTCTATTTGTTTATTAATTTTTTTCTTTTGAAAGGTTGAATCCTGGCCTAAAGGAGAAAGAGGAAAAAATGATTGCTCAACCTGCCACCACCCCACCTCGAGCCAACTGAGAACAGGATTTAGAATATCAGATCAAGAGCTTAGCTCAACCATAAAAATTTTAATCAGTGTAATGTTTTAGAGTGATGTTTAGAGATAGCAGTTGTTGATTTATTTAGGTTGTAAGCCAATCAAGACAATTATTGATGATTTTAAGGTTTATATCTTATTGCTTGCTGCTTTGCTGTAACTCTTTTAAGATTCTATATAAAATTCCTGAGAAGGTTTAATACTTTTTGTGTTTATTGAGTCAGGTTTTGATGTTGTTAATTCTTATGACTTTACTGGGTTTACACTTTTAAGTGGTAATGGTTAAAGTCACATGATTACACAATTCTCACTGAGTGATGTTGCACAACAATTCAGTGTTGACAGTAGACCAACAATAAACTGCTAAAATGATTTTTAGATGGTTACATCAGAGAATATTTAATACAAAATATCCAGCTGTTTACTTATCACATAATACAGACTGCCATTTAAATTTCCTGTCCTTATTTACATCTTATGCGAACTAAATACTGTGCAAAACAAATATGGTTTTAAGTGGCCAGTGTCACAGCTTTTATTGGTTATTTCAGACAAAATGTAACACTTCCTCAAAGGGCCAGAGTATACTGGTTTATAAAAATTTCTCAGTACAGTAACATCTGAGGGTTTAAGGAGGTAGCTGCTTATAACTGCTGCTCTTTCACCAAGTGACTATAGGATAATAATCATAATCACCTTTATTTGGCCAAGTATGTTACACATAAGGAATTTGTTTCTGGTTCTACAGAACCATGGCAGCCATCTGCGATAAATAGGCCAGTGTTTGTCCCTGCCAATAAAACAGACACTTGCCAACTTAAAGTAAAATAAGAAAATAGCATGTCTAATATGTAGTTCAGGTCATGCTGACTTTATAACATCTGAAAAACCCACACCACAAAAATGTGTTGTTACACATGGATACGGGGCGTTTTAATGTACTGCTGCTACTTTGAGGACACTGAAGGGAAGGAATGGAAAGAAGTGACAAACATACATGAGGTTAAACATTTTCTATTTTATTTAATTAAATGTTTAAATCACAGGTATAAACTAAATGACTTGTAGTATGATCTACTTTCAAAATGAGTTTGATATTTGACAGTAGTGCAGATTAATTGAAAGAGAAACTGAAAAACAGCATAAGCGGTAGTCTCTTCAGAGACCTAAGCGTTCCCCAGAAAGCATGAAGCAAAAGCTGCCCAGAGGAGAGGAGGCAAACGAGACAATCTGTTT
>NW_018128444.1:76293-77830 GCF_001952655.1 Monopterus albus
AGAGAGTCAGAGGAGCTGTGAGCTGTGGTTGTGAACGTCCACTCCAGTGTGACGTCTTCGTTCTCCTCTGCCTGATAGGAGCTCTGTGTCACATTCACTACACATGTTCCTGTTGAGGAGACACACAGGGAAAGTGAGGACCACACTGACTGACAACCTGGATCATTTCTTCTCACTTAGTGGATAATAAACTGACCCCAGACAGAGGAGACCAGGCTGCTGAGCATCAGGATGCAGCAGATCATCTGGTCCTGTGAGAGGAGACACAGGTGAAGAGTCAGAAACACAGGAGGTCACAGTTCCAGGTGGAAGAAGGAAACTCTCCAGTCTGACTTCATTCAGTCATGACAACACCTGATCCTACCTACTGGTTGGTCGTCTCTAGAAACACTGGACACTTGAAGGCAGGGGTGGGCAATTCCAGTCCTCGAGGGCCGCTGTCCTGCTTGTTTTCCAACTATCCCTTCCTGACCTGCTGCTGATTACCTGGCTCAGGTGTGTCTGACAAACCTTCACCTGATAAACATCAGGAAACAGAGTCGTTCTCCTCAGACATCAGCTCACTGAGCCTCCACTGACTCTGACTCAGTGAGGGTGGAGATACATTTCACCTTTCACCTGCATTTCTGCTATGACCTCTCTTCTATTAGACTTGAACTTCTCTGGTGAATCTAACATTAGTTTCTATCGGTGCAGGTCCACAACAGTCTCTGTTCCACAGCGTGTGTCAGCTGTGTCCTGCAACCGTCTGAGATTTAAAATACATTTTCCGTTTTCACACAATGTGCTGCACTGGTTAAAAAAGAACAATGTAAAATTCAAGCTAAAAGGTGAGTGATCAGTTTGACTCAGTGTTAAAGGACAGTGAGGTCTTATAAGAAAATGTGGTTAAGGATCAAATGTAAAACTGATGCCACTTATGCATTTTATTAAAATAGTCACTTTTAAAACAAACTCTACTTTTACATGGTTTGATTGAGATCACAGCTCATTTTATACTTCAGATCAAACCGTTCAGTCAGCCTGAGGGTAAACTACACACCACACAGTGAAGGGAGGTGTCTCCTTATCTACTCTGCTCTGTTTACTCTCAGGTAGCATCTACACCAGATTCTCGTCTGTAGACTCGATACGACTCCGTCAGCAGCAGCATCAAGTCTTTTCTTCCACACAAGCTGACTGACCTCACAGTCCAGATGTGTCTCCAGGATCATGTGAAGATGGTCAGTAGCTGCAGTTGCTCAGTGTGAAAGCTTGAATCATGGCAAAAAGGAAAAAGAGGAACAGGCGATTGCCCCAATCGGCCACCTCCCGCCTAGAGCCAGCTGAGGATCAGTGACGTGAGACCTTTGACTTTTATTCAGATCAAGAGATTAGCTCAACCATAATGATTTTAATCAGTATGATCATTTTAAATTTATGTTTAGAATTAGCAGTTGTTGATTTATTCAGATCGAAAGCCGATTATTGATGATTTTAAGGTTTTATATTTTATTGCTTGTTGCTTTGCTGTAGCTCTTCTATGCTTCTCTATAAA
>NW_018128444.1:78028-81460 GCF_001952655.1 Monopterus albus
GCCCAGACTGAACTGCTAAAATGATTTTTAGACAGATACATCAGAATAGCATGCCAACCCTCTCAGCAGTGTCTCAGAGAGGTAGTGGCTCTCTTATTGGGCTTATTGCTGTTGTGTTATGCCATACATAACCGGCTGGCTGCTAGAGGGAAGGATTTTTGGACAGTTTGGTCATGTAGTTTAACAATCAACCGTATTAATAGTATGCCAACCTTCTCGACAGTGTCTCAGAAAGTTAAAACAGGCAGTGGCAACCCTGCGGTGTTAACAAGCTGCCTGGCTGTAGATACCTCACGGTGACAGCACAAGCAGCACTTTTCTGATTGGGCTTGTTGCTCGGGCGTTATGCCATACAAGTATGGTGTGTGTCTGCTCTGTGTCACATACACACACTCCTGCATTTCCTCATTTTAGGGATGTGTGTCTACTTCCTCTTGTGTGATTCTGCACTTTTCACTCTGCTAGATGTAAAATGAGTTTTCCCCATCCTTTTAATACAACCATTTCACATTTTATTTATCACATTCACTACTGATTATTTCAATCAAAACACACATAAATCATTTTATGATTATCTTTACTTACTAAAAGCTTAACTTTTCTAAGCATTCTGCCACAGCATTTTAATAAAAATTCCTTTGTCCTCTCCAGCCTCCCCTGGAACTTCTTCTTTCTTCTCTGCCTTCTCTGTGTCTCGGTGCTCTTCGAGGCCTGTATTCACAGCCTTACTGACAACATTCTTCCAATCTTCCACACCTCCAAGATCAAGCCTGCAGGAAAGCAGTCTCACTTCTCTGCAAGTTTATGCTTGTTTAGTGGGTGTTTTGATAAATTCCTCTTATTGGCTTTTTACTCACAAAGGTTTTATTACTTGTACAGTAATGACCATAGTTATTGTACTTGAGTGATATGTTTCACTCTCACGCTCCTACACCATGGCATATGAGCTGCTGTCTGCGCCATGTGTGGAACGAGCTGCAGCTGCATCGCTTTCAGTTTAACACCAACACATAAAGACCAGTTCAGTTCAATTTATTTGTATAGCACTAATTCACAGCATCAGTTGTCTCAGGACACTTTATCAAAACCATATTTTCCAAAGCAGTAATCTCACTCACTGGTCTCCTCGAGTACTGATAAAATGCTCCTGGTCATTACAAACTCATAACCAAGGAACTCAGAGTGAGTCACACCAGTGCACACAATTGGTCAGATTTTTACTTGCTTATGTGAGTGAAATGTTCACACAGTAGAGCCCTGGCACATTAGCATCAGTAGTTCTCTTGTTCAATCACAGGTTACTAGGCCTGCAACTACTACAGCCTACCAGCTAGTTGGCTGTGCTTTCTTCCTACAATTGCATCTTCCCTGGATACCACAACAGACCACAACAAAACCGTACAGGCAGCATCGACGCGGCTTGGCTTCATCATGCCCTCAGCATTTCAGAGTACAGAATACTCCTTATTTTTTAATGGATTTGAAGCCTAATTTTATAAACTTGATTTTCAAAGCACTTAAATTTAGCTGGGTGGTTAATAACACATTTTCCTGTAGTGTGACAAACTCAGAACACATTTATTTCTATTTAAGCCAGACTTTAATTATTGGAGTGAGAGCAATCTGTAGGGATCCATGCTCATAATAATATCACTACTGCAAATACTGTGAACCTTTGAAATTAAAACACAAAACTCAAAACACCCCAAACCCCCAAAATGGTTGCTGACTGCAGCACATCTATGAGAATCTGAATCTGTGACTGTGAATCTGAATCTCTGAGACAGCTAATCTCTCTGAAGCACAAAAAAAGTACCGAAAGTGTAATGGAAAATTTGGATTTTCTCATATATGCCTTAAACTTGTGGTGAATGTGAATGATGGTATGTCTTAAATCTTCATGAATTGCCAGACCAGATGTTCTGTTGTGTCTATGAGTGATTAATATATTAATAAGTGATTAAAGAATTATCAAAAGGGGGGAAGTGTAATGGAAAATTTTGTTTTGCTCAGTCATATATGTCTTAAACTTGTGCTGAACTTTGTCCACACAGCATATCTGAACTACCTGCTCAGCACAAAG
Organism: Monopterus albus; assembly: GCF_001952655.1. Lineage (NCBI taxonomy): Eukaryota > Metazoa > Chordata > Actinopteri > Synbranchiformes > Synbranchidae > Monopterus > Monopterus albus. Next base: position 80,112 of record NW_018128444.1, read on the forward strand.
ATAGCACAAACTGTCCCGGTGAAAGTATACACTCCCTGATTCTGTGCATCCTCTGAAGACAAAGACTTTTTTCTGAGTTGGTGTATGTGTATGTGTGTAATCACAACAGGTGCCTTTTATCTAATCCTCTCTGAAACTTGCATGTGTACTTTGTATATATATATGACCAAGTTATTTTTTCCTTTTTGAGCCTCTGTATGACTGAGTTATTTTTTCCTTTTTGAGCCTCTGTAGTAGACCACTCTGAATGCTGTTGTAGATCTTTCTGCAGAAATAAATAACACAAAAGACAGATCTGTCCTAAACCTCCTTATTTGGCACTCACTAAAGGTCGCTCATTTTAACACATAAAAGAAGATTTTTTTTCACAATAAACTTGGTGTCAGAAGTGGGATTCCTCGTGTTATCGTCTGGGACGAGCAGCAGGCAGTGACTGGCCATCCTGGAAGACAAAGACTCCAGCTCCTATACCTCTGAATTATTGAGTGACAGGGGACTGACCCGCTGGCGCCCCAGACCATCACTGCTGGGGTCCTTCGAACTCAAAATCATATAGAACATTGGTGAGTGTTGAAATTTTGGGAAATAAGTTATCACAGAGTTAAACCGGGGTCTCAAAGCTAAAAAAAAACAAACAAACAAAAAAAACAAAGGAAAATAAAAGACAAAAAAAGAGGAAAACAACTTATTTTCTGATCTCATTTGTTCCACTTCGGTTGAGTCTGGGACTCATAAAACATTGTTCCCTTAAGAGTCTGGGTATTGCCTTTTACTTGTGTTTGAGGCAAAGGCGAAACCGAACCTTACAGAGACCTCTGTACTGTAATAGTCATGCATGACCTCCATCCAGGATGGGGAACAAGGGAACAAAGGAGGTTGGACCTCCTGAGAGTCCAATAGTAGATATAATGTGAAGAGAGCTATGGTGATGAATGTGTATTCTGTCTGAATAAATGGACAAACGAGTTTGATTTTCCACACGGGGATCATTAAGTACGCACAAACACACACAAAAAAAGAACATCTAGGAAAAAAATACGAAAGAGAATGAGTTAAAGAAAAAGAATCTAAATTGAAACAGAAAAAGAAAAGAAAAGAGCAGAGAATAGGGCCAGAAAGAATATGCAAACTGGCATTTTCAAAAGAGGGGAACAGGGACCAGACAGAAAATAATCACTATAAAGGGTCTGAAAGAACACCCGACTAGCAGGTCTCTTCTCTGTATACACAGTTAACTACTCTGAAGCTGGACCCCAACCTCGATGCCTGCCTACCAACTGCTCCTCCACTCCAGTCTCAGAGGGTGACCTTGAGCATGAGCCCAGCAGTGTCAGCTGACACCTGGGACC
>NW_018128445.1:0-1366 GCF_001952655.1 Monopterus albus
ACCCAGGACGCGCTGGAGGGACTGTGTTTCTCGACTGGCCTGGGAATGCCTTGGCATTCCCCCGGAGGAGCTGGAGGAAGTGTCTGGAGAGAGGGAAGTCTGGGCATCTTTGCTTAGACTGCTGCCCCCATGACCCAGTTCTGTATAAGCGGAGGAAAATGGATGGATGGATGGAGTTCCAAAAAATTTGAATGTTCTGGCTATTTTTTGATATGTTGGGCTTCACAGGGTTAAACAGGAACCCTGTCACAGTTCTAGAGGAGACACTCATTGACTCACTTAATATAATGGGATTCTACAGTATTGGCAGCATGAGACTGGTGTAGAAAATGCTTCTGCTGTGTTTTACTGATAAGACTCATCACAAGTAGCAATAAGACAGAGAATATGACACAAAAATGCAGAATATAAATGCTGCTTATGTTATAAATGAAACAGTAGTGAGTAGCCATCTGGGAAATGGGTGCAAGTTCAGTTTGATCCTCCATAGGACAAATCTCTGCCATGTTTGTCTAAAAGTCAAGCCCATGTATTCTGCATTAGATGGCCTTATTCACCATTGATAGAGTGATGCATCTGTTGCAAGAAACAGTCTTTAATTTAATAACAAATGAAATGATAACAGGTGATACAGTTTGACAAATAATGCATTTGTGTTTTATTAACATATTTGGCAAATTTTCATAGAGATGAAAAAATATAGCAGGTAAACAGGATAATAATCACTTTTATTTGGCCAAGTATGTTACACACAAGAAATTTGTTTCCGGTACAGAACCGAGGCAGTCCAACACACCTGGCCAATAAACTGATTCTGATTCTGATCTGCAGCGCCAAGTCAGCTGATGACTCTAACCATCAGGGGCAACCTGGGGGTTCAGTATCTTGCCCAAGGACACTTCGACATGTGGACTGCAGGCACCAAGATTCGAACCACTGACCCTCCAGTTGGGAGACGACTGCTCTACCCACTGAATCACAGTCACCCCATCTTTCTTTTTTTTTTAAATTCGTTCTTAAGAATTCAGTGCCCAACGTGGGGCAGGTCTAACAACAATCAGGCCTCCAGAGTTTGATCAAGTTGTTTACATGTTTGTCAGGTTTGCCCAGCGGCACCTTCCTCTCTTCTTTTCCTTGCACTAGTCAGCTCCCTTGCATTAATTACCTGATTTTACACACCTGCCTCAATTCACTGATTCTCACCAGCTGCGCCTCCTTAGTCTCCCTCCTTATTTATACACTGCTCACCGATCACTCCCCTGCCAGTTCTTTCTCTGTCTTCAAGCCCCCACGGATGTTAACGTTATTGCCTTTTGTGCCAAGTACGCTCTCTGTGTCTTTCTATGTTTACTCGAGTGTCTGTCCT
>NW_018128445.1:4737-6705 GCF_001952655.1 Monopterus albus
AAGGGGGCTAGCCAAACCAAAGAGATAAATGTATAGGCCTGCTGTGGTTCAGGGTCTTTTTCATCCTTCAGCTGCCTGCGTGTATGTTGGAGGTTCTTCTTCTCCTTAGTCCAGCTAAGACACCTCTGACATTGTCTGTCGTTCAGGAGTGGCTTGACAAGAGGAATACGACAACTGTAGCCAAATTCCTTGATACGGCGGTGTGTGGTGGCCCTTGATGCCTTGACCCCAGCCTCAGTCCATTCCTTGTGAAGTTCACCCACATTCTTGAATTGATTTTGCTTGACAAGCCTCTCAAGGCTGCGGTTTTTTCGGTTAGTTGTGCATCTTTTTCTTCCACATTTATTCCTTCCACACAACTTTCTGTTAACATACTTGGATACAGCACTCTGTGAACAGCCAATTTCTTTGGCAATGAATGTTTGTGGCTTACCCTCCTTGTGAAGGGTGTCAGTGATTGTCTTCTGGACAACTGATCAGCTCAGCAGTCTTCCCCATGATTGTGTAGCCTAGTGAACCAAACTGAGTGACCATTTTGAAGGCTCAGGACACCTTTGCAGGTGTTTTGAGTTGACTAGCTGAGTGGCATGTCACCATATTCTAATTTATTGAGATAGTGATTTGGTGGGTTTTTGTTAAATGTGGACCAAAATCATTACATCAAAAGACCCAACAGCTTAAACTACTTCAGTCTGTGTGTACTGAATTTATATAATACACGAGTTTCACTATTTGAGTTGAATTACTGAAATAAATGGACTTTTCCACATGCACCTGTATATGTTATCACAGTAGTGGAGAAGTCAAGAGAAAAGCTGCACAGACCTGTGTTCCTCACCTGCTAGTTTTAATCAACTCCTTTTGTTTGGTAACATATTATGTTATTACAGTTCGACTGGAATCAGATTTCCCAACAACTGCATGTTTAGTAATGACTTTACAATTAATTCCGTGTACTCCTTTTTTAAATCCATTTATATATGGACTAAAAATAAAAGAAATACATAAACACCTCAAGAGGTTGTTCTGCCAAGGCAAAATGAACTGCTAGCCCGACTGATATCTCATTCTGTTAAAACAATTCAAAGTTTAGTTTTTAAATCACTAGTTTCAGTGTGAATGTTTCATTTTGCTGTAATTCTACATATTCCAAACCAAAGGAATGATATACACCTCAGTCTGTTGAGATAAAATGAACTAATGTTATCAGCACTGGAAACTTCTTGTGTACTAACAGTCTAGAAATGTGATTTGTCTGATCCCTGGGAAGTATTTAATGTCAGGGTTTGATTTGATTCTTAACACCAAATTAAGCAGTGTCAGCTTCAAAATGTAATGACTGATCATATTTTCTACCATTAATCCAACAGTTTGTTATGGTTGAGTCCCCTCACCATGGAGGTGAGGGAGAACTGAGGTAGGACTCAAGTTTGCAGACCCAGGTGCTAGTGGAGAAATGGATGTTTAATGGAAAAAACACAAAGTGACAACATAACAGTCAATGTATATACACAACCAGGGTTGACAGTGATGGCTGGGAAGACCAGGGGCCTATTTCAAGAAGGCGGTTTTGTCGAAACTCAGAGTTTGTTAACCCCGAAATGAGGGAAACTCGGAGTTTTCGGTTTCAGAAATGGAGGTAACTTAAACCCGTGAAGCGGGGTAAGTTAAACCCGTTTCACAAAGAGAGGTAATCTAAACTCAGAGTCAGTTACTATGGCAAATTACTCTGTGAACCTAACCTGCTGGCGAGCAGGTTTTGTTCGGGAAACTCAGAGTTTCCTCCGGGTCTCCGCCCCTTTTTAAAGTGAAAGGTGTTTAATACCTCATTTAATCTTTCAGTACATTCATAGATTGCACACGTTTCCGTCATGCAGAGACCAAAATCGCGTGTCCATTCATAGAGGATCCTGTAGAGGAGGACGCTGTATTAATTCGCAGGGAATTGCATTTACGTCGGGAGAGGAT
>NW_018128445.1:7281-12764 GCF_001952655.1 Monopterus albus
CGTTACTCATTAAATTATTGACGAATTAAGAACCATTCCTTACTTTACAAGTGACAAATAATCACATTACTAACATTATTTAGTAATTACTTACACCGACCACTGTATGATTAAAATGTAAACGTACGCATTGACTCGAGCAGCTATTTTCCCCCAAGCTAACTCTCTCTTTTTCGCCGCTGCAGCCGTGTTGTTGTTTTTTTTTTACGAAATATGGGCTCGTAGTCACTATATGCTTGTAGTAGCACATCCATTTCTGTCGGGGAAAAACGCAGACCTATTTTGGCTTGGTCCTGTTGCCATGGTGACTCGTAATGTCTTCACTCCATTGTTCAGGGCTTTTTATAGTCGCGTGGCATGCGCCTAACTCTGAGTCAGACAACTCAGAGTTGATTAAACCAACTCTTTTCAGCTGTTCTGAAACCAAAAACTCAGAGTTTTCCAACTCTGAGTAAGTCAACTCAGAGTTCAGGTTTGAACTCTGAGTTTGTTAAACCGCCTTCTTGAAATAGGCCCCAGGATGAGCAGGTGCGTAAACAGGAGAATGGCGGACATTGAGATAACAGGAGAGACACAGGAGAACAGAAGATCGGGCAGGTGTAGCGCTCACTGCTAGCACCCACAGCTAGCACCACCAAAGCATATCAACACACAGTAAACTGTCAGTGCTGAAGAATTACTTCACTTGTGGCGAAAACTCATATTGCCAATGTCCAAAGAATAAACGACAGCACAGGGACTGTCAGCATCGAAAATAATTTGGCGTAAGAAGTCCATTTAATTAGTTAATGCTCTGGCGACAGCGGGGCGTCTGCCAGGGGTTTAAATGAGGAAGGAAACTGATTAGTCACATGCGCCTCAGCTGTGCGCATCACCCAATGAGTCACTGATCACCCAATGTGACACAGCTGAGGCACCAATCCCACAGGACGAGAGAGAGAAAGGAGGAAGAGGCAGGCCGTGCCGAGCGGACCTGACACAGTTCTGTTTTGTGAATCACAAATTTTATTCTCATTCTCCTGTTTCATTTTAGGTGTAATACTGGGAAACTGCTGCTTCACAAGCACACAGCACAACACAGGAGAGCGGTGGCCCTGCAGCTGTATGCAGCATGTGTACATTTAAAAAAGGATTTTGCTCAATTATTATATCACGGTACCTGGCTGTCATTGCACAATAAACAGTGTATATAAAAATGCAGTTTCAAACTTGTAGCCTGAGGAGCTTTCTAATATCACACACTCCCAGAGTGGATCATATTATCCCTACTCCCTGCCATGAGCCCTGCACAGCTTGGTGTGAGTGACAGCAGTGCATGCACTCACTTTACCTGTGTCGGCATGATCTGGCATCAGAGATAACCTTACAAGAAGAGCTGCAGGAGACTAATGAATAAATTCTCTTTTCAGTTAGAGTTCCCACAAGAACAGCACGAATGTTTACAAGAAACAGCAAGAGGGGCTGGGAGAGAGAGAAAAATGATTATTATTTAAGCATTTTAGCATTTATTAAAATGCTATGGCAGAATGCATAAAATAGAAAAGTTAAGATAATCATAAGATGATTTGTGTGTGTGTTTTGTTTGAAATAATCATTAGTGAATGTGTAAAAATAAAATGACAAAGGATTGTATTGAAAATGGTACATTTAGAAGTCTAAAATCAAAGAGTGGAAATGCTGAATCATAGAGGAAAGGGAAGTAAGACACATCCATACAAAAGAGGAAGTGCAGTTGGGTCTGGGTGACAGAGAGAAGAGACACGGTTTATTAAGAAAGTAAAAATGATGGTTTCAAGCCTAAAAGTAAAGATTTGGTTAATAATTACTGTTTAAACAATGTCTAATCAATGATAATCAATGTTTAGTTAAATACTGTATTCAAAATATAGAAGATCCATGTTTTAATTTTAAGGCATTGATAGTTTTGTGTAAAATCTGTGTAATTCTGATTATTTAGTTAAAGGCAATGATGGGATTTTTTTGTATTTCAATCAGAAGTGAGTTTTCTGTATTTTCATTAGATATAAGAATGATTTAGTTTTCTGAGAGAGGAGAAGTAGAATCCGAAGGTGAGTCACAGTAGGGTAGAGGCCAGTTACGGGCAGTGGACTTCAGCTTTGACAGTAAAAAAATATGCAATAGTTCGGAAGAATACGGCTTTGCACACCAAATAAGGTATTAATTGCAAACTGTGGCATTTGGCTGGATGAGAGGACTAAGCCTACTGACCAGAACTCTTTAAAAACCCGGGCAAAAAGAGGAACAAGAGTATTCTCTCACAGTTGCAGCTGGAGGCTCTGTCTGGTTGATTTTTTGACTTCCAGAAGACCGAATGACTGAAAAAAGACAATCGAAAGAGTGATAGGCTGCGGCTTCTAGGTTTTTCAAATGTGTTTTTTTTCTGATGAGTTTTCTATTTATCTATTAATTTTTTCCTTTTGAAAGCTTGAATCCTGGCCAAAAGGAAAAAGAGGAACAAATGACTGCTCAACCTGCCACCACCCCACTTTGAACAAGATTCAGCGAGAAACCATTTGGCTTTATTTGCACTTTTTATTCAGATCAAGAGCTTAGCTCAAAAATAATCATTTTAATGAGTATGATCATTTTAGATTGATGTTAAGAAATAGTAGTTGCTGATTTATTTAGATGGTAAGCCAATCAAGACAGTTATTGATGATTTTAAAGTTTATATCTTATTGCTTGCTGCTTTGAACTAGTCGTTTACTGATTATATTACACACTTTATAATTTAAATGCTCTATCTTAGAACACAACTTGATAATGAGTTTAATCATATTGTTCAACAATCAACATTGTTAATAGTATGCCAACCTTCTCAACAGTGCCTCAGAAAGTCAAAACAGGCAAGCTAACGGTGTTAACAAGTTGCCTGGCTGCGGAAACCTAATGGTGACAACACAAGCAGCACTTTTCTGATTAGGCTTGTTGCTCGTGTGAATTCCATACAAACCAGCTGGCTGTTGAGAGGGGAGGTGATGTTTAAAAAGTTATATCACAAAATATTTAATATAAAATATCCAGGTGTTTACTTATTACATAATACAAACTGCCATTTAAATTTCCTATCTTTAATAACATTTTATGTCAACTAAATACTGTGCAAAATGGTCTTAAGTGGCCAGTGTCATGGCTTTTATTGGTTATTTCAGACAAAATGTGACACGTCCTCAAAGAGCCAGAGTATACTGGTTTATAAAAATTTCTCAGTACAGTAACAACTGAGGCTATAAGGAGGTAGCTGCCTATAACTGTAGGTTGTTGTTATTTGGGAGGTTTTGGGGTCTTATCCTGAATTAATAACATGAAAGAGGGAGGTCTGCAGGGAACTCTGTTCACAGGTTCATGGTAGTCAATTACTGAGTGAATATCTTCGCCAGAAAACCTCAAGCAGAGTTGGGAGCTTTAATGTGTTTCAAATATGCCACCTTAGTGTGAGAGGTTAAGCTTTATTCCTATGTCCAGGGGTTAGCATATCATGGAACTTCAAACACCTGTTGTCAATAATGCCTGTAACATCACTGAGGCACGTGCAGAGTAATTTTTAATTTATCATGGCTCATGAGCTGCATTCATGTATTTTGTGCATTTATTATTGTGTGTTGATTTAAGTGTCACAAAGCACTGGCTGGAGCATGCCTCCTAATTTGGTATGGAAGGGCGTTGATAAGAGAGAGGCTGGTGAACTGAATGAGCTAAGTAGGTGCTGCTCAAAGTCACCATGTGCTGCTGTTGCTCACTCCAAGCTGTGCAGGGCTCACTTTATAATAACAAAATACAGTGGGAGATATTTACTAAGGTTTTGCAGGTCACTGTTTGGTGCTAAACAGTGAAACTGCATATGCTCATTGGTACTAAGGACTTGCAGTGGGGTTTTGCAGTGAATAAACAGAAGAAATGCAGCCCTGCAGGAATTTGCATGTTGGGAGGAGAGAATGGAAATCAGCACAAATACCCTCAGCACTTGATTTGCCACCATTGCGACAGAGGAAACTGTGGCTGAAATGTAATGTCAGTTCCAAAATGTGTTTGTTGATTTCTTCAACCATATTAAAGTTTGCTCATTTTCATCTTCAGTGTTGGGAAATATGCTGCTAAATAAAAAACATTGTGATGCTACAGTATATTTTCTGTCTGGTTTAGGCGTGGTAGTGCGTTGCCGACACAGTTGTGGCTAGTGAACTCATTATCTAGGCTCAAGGCAAGGAAAGGCTCAAACATTTCCAGTTTATTGCATAACTTGCTGAGACATCTTTGGCCCAACCACTCTGACATAAGTTTTTCTCTTTCTCCAGAGATCGAACTCTTGTCCTGTTGCCCTTACCTGTTTGTTCCTGATTCCTCAGACACACTGTCGCCATTCTTGCCCTGCTCAACTTCTGAGTTCACAACTCTCCAGCAACGCTGTGGTCACTCTTGCCCTGCTCTTCCTGCCTACATATATGTTTCTGGCTACACAGCGATGCTGTCGTCTTGCCTGGCCAGCTCTACTTACCTGTGACTTTCTGAATATCCAGCGACACTGTCATCCTACCCCAGCTCACCTAGCGGAGGGTTGCTGACTCCTAAGCTCCATCAACGCCGCTCCTGCCCATTTGATTCACCTGTGTGCTCCAGGCTCCTCAGTTATGACTACGCTGCCTGCCAGCGCCACTTGCCTGTGGTTCCCTCCACCAACACCTAAGTGGCTGGCATCTTTGTTTCACTGGGCCCAGTTGACTCACCTGACCCGCTGGCTCACCAACCCGGCTCCGCAACCAGCCCTTATCTGCTCCTCTGCATTGCCCAACTTGTTCCCCGCTGTTGTGCCAGCCTGCCAACTCAGAATCCTTACCTGATGTTGAACGTCTGTCCACATGGTGGGTTACCTCACCTGCTCCAGTGTGCTCCATACTCTCCAAAGACCTGAGTCATTCCTGTCTAGTTACCCATTGTCAGTTATCTATTGCTTAATAAATCATCTGTTGTCCAGACTTTGAGCCTTGCCTTCTGAGTCCTCTGTTTTAGTTACCTACTGGACCATGGGTCCTAACAAAAGTCCACTGTCATCTCCACTGGACCAGCTGTTCAACCTCCTGTCTGTAAGCCAACTCATCACCATCACGGATGAGACTGATGATGTAGTGGCTAAAAATAAACAAGGTTCCAGAGGTAACAGTATTTAGCTCATTTATAGATATTATTTGTACTAGTTGTGTAAGGGAGAGCTGAGTGGTTATGGGTTCATTAAGTTCATGAGCTGAACAATGAGCTTATGTAAGTTGGTCAAGATGTTTCCTGTTTTTGAAGTACATCTCAGGGTGTTGTCTCCTGAAACTGGAGACAGGAAGCTAAGTTCAGAAATTGACGTAACAGCCTAAGGAAAGCTGCTGATAAGAGAGTGAGCCTGAAGGAGAAGGAAGAGACAATGCTATTGGGACAGTAAACCGTGTACTTTTTGGGGACCCAGCCGGCTGGGGGGA
>NW_018128445.1:15928-18625 GCF_001952655.1 Monopterus albus
GAGCTCCTTCTCTAAAAGATTTAGACAGCTTCGTTGCTGTAAAGCACGTTATAGGAAATCTTTCCTGCCTTACTCCATTAATTTGTACAACACATCATCTTGGAGCATTAGACGATTCTTGGATTGAGAGTAATTGTATACTGAATCTGCTTTGTATAGATTTGCATATGTTTCATTCATCATGTGATTATGTATATGTACTTGATTGTGTTGGGTTTGTTTTTAACTTTTAATGTTTGTTTTTTTTTACTTTGTTTTATATTTTTATATTTTTAGTGAGTTATCTATTCTATTTATTGGTATGTGTGCTTGATATTGAGTGTGAACCGCTGCTGAAACAATGCAATTTCCCAAATTGGGATTAATAAAGTATTTCTATCTATCTATCTATCTATCTAAATACTACTCTATTCAGAATAATTGTAATATTAAATGATCCTTTAAATTGGGGAGGTTTGTCTGAATTAATTTAGTCGGCATCACACTCTAGCCATGACAATGACTGTTGTGTCATTTTAAATTTTTAGAAGTTTGGGCCATCTGAAGTGCAGCACGAGTTAGGGTCAGGGGGTATGTATAGGGAGCAGCTGTTGGTGGTATGTCTGAGGTGAAATGGGTGAGAGGTGTGAAGTTATCAAACCTATTCAGGTCATCTGCCAGTTGATGGTCTTACATTCATCCTGATGTTTTTCAGGATGAATGTAACCTGGATTGTACTACTAATGTCTCAGTGTTGTTTAGAATGCCACTGGGAATGTATTGAGTGCTGACTGCATCAAAGGACAGATACAGAACCCTGCAGGCTTCATCTGTTTTACAGAATTCAGGTAATCTCAACTAAGGGTTATTTGTTTAGCACCAAACTCAGGTCTAGACCTCACTATTATCACAATTATTATAGAGAAAAATTCATAAAATCCCACTTGAGCAGCACAGGTCTAGACTTTACTTTGTAAAGTGTCCTGAGATGACCTTTGTTGGTGCTATACAAATAAAATTTGACAGTTTGACAATTTGATTTGACAGTTAAACTTGTTAAGGCACCAGAAGGCCTTTGTTTCATTTGAGTGAGGATGCAAACTCAATAGACTAAGACTCAGGATGGAAAATGAGGTTTATTGACAACAGTGCACAAAAAGTGGCCAAAGCAAGCTGGAGGATAGTTGTAGTTCCCACAGTTGTCTGGTAGTGTTCGCTGAAGGTCACAGCAGAGAGGATCTGAGGTGAGGTTGGCAGAGTAAAGCTGCAGCAAGGCAGGCAGAGTGGAACCAAGATGAGGGAGGCAGAGATGAGTGAAGACAAGGTATGCGGAGTGAGCTGGGGCGAGGAAGGCTACTCACGGGCGATGTCGGAGAGGTGGAGCAAGACCAGAGTCAGGTAATGTTGAGGAGATACACAGGTGACTGGGAGAGCACTGGACTGGAGATGACTCATGCTGCATTGAGGAAGAGAGTCTCTTCAGGAGCCAGGCGGTGGCGACGAGACACACAGGAGAGTGAGGAATGCTGGGTCGAAGAAAACCCACAACTGCGTCAGACAGTTGAACAAGACAGGAACCTGGCAGCAGCAAGGAAACCCATGCAAAAGCAGTATAGATGTGAGGGAGCACTGGCAGAGGACCTAACAAAACTACTAACTTTTATCCTTTGTTTGATCACCCAGAAAAGCAGCACATAGTCTTATTTACTGCTCTAGAAAGTATAAAAAATGTTATTACATAGAGCACATGACATGATGGCACATGGAAACAGTCGATAATATACAGTTTAATTTTATTACAAGAATTACAATAACACAAAATGATGGCTTCATTAACTTTTTTCTGTGCTTGTTGAGTCTTTGAATGATGTAGAACCAATCAGTTTTTCTACCCTTAGATATCCAGAAATCACTGTTCTGATCTGAGGCAGGTTCAGACCATAAACCAGAGGGTTACTGATGGGAGGAATGATTATAAACTCCAGCGATAAAACAACAATGACAACTGGCTTTGCTTCATCAGTCTTATACTGACTCAGTGAAACCTCACAGAGAACTGAGATGCAAAAGTTCACAAAGGTCACTATGTGGGGCAGACAGGTCTGTAAGGCCTTTCCTCTGAATTCAGATGAACTTCTCCTGCAGACAAGCAGAATGTGCAGGTAGGTGTACAGGACAAAAGACAGAGGGATGAAGACTGATGTCACAGCAACAAACTGACCGACTATGTTGAGCACAACTGTGTCCACACAGGAGAGCTCAACTATAGACCAGATGGTGCAAAAAATCCTCTGCAGTTTATCTCCACATAAAGGTAAACTGGTGGACAGAAAACAGTAGCCGAAAACACACACAGGATACAGTACAGCAAAAATCAAAAGCAGCAGCACTGTCCTAAATGTCATTTTACTGTGATAGTGTAAAGGCTGGCAAATAGCAACAAACCTGTCATAAGCCATGACTGTTAGAACATTCACTTCATGCGCTTTGTAAGTGTGAATAACATACATCTCAGTGAAACAGAGCGGACGTGAGATGAAATGAGTGTCGGACAGAAGGTCCATCAGGAACCTGGGGAAGAAGCCGGTCGAGCCGTACAGAGAGTTTAAACACAGAGAGCAGATGAAAATATACATGGGCTGATGCAGAGAGTTCTCCAGGCAGACTGACAGAACAATGACAAGATTAGCAGAGATTATAGTCATGTAGATCAACAGA
>NW_018128445.1:18679-20488 GCF_001952655.1 Monopterus albus
GGAGTCAGGCTGTTGGTGCTCGTCATGTCTGCACAGCTGCAACAGGACAAGTCAGAGTGATGGGAGAAATGAGAGATGGAAAGAAAATGTGTAGTGAAACGTTTCTGAGTTTATAATCAAACACGCATTTCAACAAGACAATATAAGTTTGTACACCTGCATGTTTCAGAAGGTACAAACAATTAAGTTCATTTAATTGAAAGTGATACACTCAAAAACTACTTACTTGGAAGCATTTCAGAATAATGTGTACTAAATGTACACCCAGTCTGAAAATTGTCATCCAAACTGGTCAATGTTCTCATATTTGATAAAAATCTGTGAGAATGTGTGGCAGTTATGAATGTTCACATATTTAAATACAGGCATTCAACATCCAACTCTTCTATTATCTGCAAAACTGACAAACATCCCCACTATTCACTGAATCGATAAATCACCATAAATCAAACACTCAAAATATCCAGTATGAACAGTAGTTTAAGTAAACGTTATTTGTGTGCTTAATGACACCTGTGAAGAACTGCACACAGCAGCCAAACAGATACAGAGTGAGTTATCAAGGGCTGTGATCTTTCCAAAAATTGAATCACTGAGTAAAGAGTCTGTGTCAGTTCATGGGCAATGAGACCTTAGAGAGATGTGCAGCCTCCTCCCTGATCTAATCCACACTGAGGCTGTGCTGAACCTTTATCATGTTTGGCTGCTACACTGAGAGCAGTCACATGTACACACAGGTCCAAAGAGACCAAAGCACCGTATGTCCAGCCCCTGAAAGCCTCACTGCTCAGTGACAGTTTACATCAACCCACCTCTGAGGTTTAACCATTTCAGTTTTAATGTCAGAAACCATACAGTACTTGGCAAATAAAGATGATTCTGATTATACACATAGTTACAAACACAGCAGTGTAACATATGCAGAGAAGTTCAGCAAGAAATGCACAGACCTGTAATACTGTAAAACAAAGTATTACATTTGATAAGTGAACATCAGATTGACTTACTGTGTCTTACTGAAACGTGGTTACAGCAGGAAGAATATGTCAGTCTAAATGAATCCACCCCACCTAGTCACAGTAACTGTCACATCCCTCGAAACTCAGGCCAAGGTGGAGGTGTGGCAGCGATCTTTGACTCAAGCCTATTACTCAACTCATTTGAAAGCCTCACTCAGAATCTCTCACACCCAAACTGGAAAACTCAAAAGCCAGTTCTATTTATTATTGCTTACTGTCCATGTGCTCCTTATTCAGAGTTTTTAAGCGAATTCTCAGACTTTCTGTCTGATTTAGTGCTTACAGACAAAATAATCATAGTAGGAGATTTTAATATTCATATAGATGCTGACAGTGACAGCCTCAACACTGCATTCTGTTCATTATTAGACTCAATTGGTTTTTCTCAAACTGTAAATAAACCCACTCACTGTTTTAATCACACCGTTGATCTTGTTCTGACATATGGCATCGAAACTGAACACTTAGTTTTTCCCCAAAATTCCCTCTTCTGGCTGACCATTTTCTAAAAGCTTTTGACTTTACATTAATGGATTATACTCTATGTGGGAAACAATTCCACTACAGTAGATGTCTATCTGACAATGCTGTTACCAAATTTAAGGAAATAATTCCATCATTACCTTAACGTTATTCCCACACAAGTCGATAATCTTGCTGATAGTACTGCAGCCTCCCTGCGTAATACACTTGATGTCATTGCCCCTGCGAAAATGAAGGCAGTGAAACAGAGGAGGCTAGCCACATGGTACAGCTCGCACCTCTGATACCTAAAGCAGGCATCACAAAA
>NW_018128445.1:20510-23383 GCF_001952655.1 Monopterus albus
CTCCACTAAGTCAGAAGAGTTTTTCATAGCCTGGAAAGATAGTTTAATAACATATAAGAAAGCCCTTCATAGTGCCAGAACCGCATTTTATTCATCACTGATTGAGGAAAATAAGAACAACCCCAGGTTTCTTTTCAGCACTGTAGCCAGGCTGACAAAGAGCCACAGTGCTGTTGAGCTTAACATTCCCTTAGATCTCAGCAGCAATGACTTCATGAGCTTCTTTACAAATAAAATTACAGCTATTAGAGAAAAAATTGGTCGACCATTCCCACAGCTCTCGCAGATGTGCCATCTACTACAATGGCTTTAGAAACATCTGTAAAACCTCATTTCTAATTGGACTATTTCTCTCCCATAGATCTCTCTGAGTTGACCTCAACAATTGCTTCATCTAAATCATCAACATGTCTCCTGGACCCCGTTATGACCAGGCTGCTCAAAGACGCCTTTCCCCTAATAAACACATCCATACTAGATCTGATCAACCTTTCTCTATTAACAGGTTATGTTCCACAGGCTTTTAAAGTTGCAGTAATTAAATTTCTACTCAAAAAGCCTACTCTTGACCCAGGTGTCCTAGCTAATTATAGACCGATATCCAATCTCCTGTTTATTTCTAAAATTCTGGAAAAAGCTGTTGCTAAGCAGTTATATGACCACTTGCACAAGAATGTGTTATGGTTTAGTCCCACTCACTAGGAGGGGGAGGGAGAACTGAGGTTGAACTCAAGACCGCTGACCCAGGTGCTAGTAAAAATGGTGGTTTAATGGTGGGGATACAAAAGGAATAGTCAATGAATACATACAACAGGGCTGAGCAAAGACAGCTGAGGAGAACAGGACGATCAAGGGAGTAGACAGGCTAACGGCATCTAAAATAGACCTAATACCTGTTATTAAACCAACTTAGGGGTGGCAAAACCCAACAAAAAAGTAACCCCCTACCTTAAACCACCCATTGTCAACACCCGGACCTTAAACTTAAGCATAGTGGAATTAATGCCCAATCCTAACCCTCACACTACAAACCCCCTTAAACCCAACCCATATCCCTAACCTGAACCTACCCAGTCCACATTCCTGGCCCTAAACATAACCTAAAAGCACGCATTCACGTTACCCGGGCCCTAAACTTAACCATCGAACATAATGCCTAATCTTAACCCTCACGCCACAACCCCTCTTAAACCCAACCCATATCCCTACCCTGACCCTAACCACTCCACACCTCTGGCCCTTGTGGGATATTAAATTGTGCAACTCAAGTACTAACACTGTTTTTTATGCACATGTAAGGAATATGTATTGTAGCTAAGACACTAGTATCTTTTATGCACTTATAAGGAGTGCAACTTTCACTCAGATTAAAGCATGAGCACTGTTTTATATTACTGTACTAATAGGAATGTAGCCTTCAACTCAGTTGTAATGTGTGTATGTGATCACTCTAATATTGAAATGTATTTTTGGGGGGTCGTGCCTAGCACAGCTCCATTTTAAGGGAGTCACTGAAGGAAAAGTAAATGATTGAACACAGTGGGACATAAAGATGTCTGGAACACTCCACTGTTTTATCAATGAACTTATAAGGATAAGTTCTAATTTTCCCAACATTACAGAATGTTCACTATATCATTATGTGTGTGTGCTTCTTAATTATAGAATGTACTACTTTGGAATTAGGGAGTTGTGCTTGGGGGAAATATCTTTGTAAAAGTATTGATAATTACCAGCTGCATCCTACAAGAATATCTTTGGGAAAGTGCTGGTACTTTCTAGCTGCATGTTACAGGAAATATGTTAGGAGGCAGGAAGAAAAAGTATATAACACACAAATTTAGTGATGTGATTTCAGATCATCTGCTGTTGCTGCTTGCTGTATGATCCCGGATGCGCATCCGTAAATAAAGGTAATATGTGCACATTAATGGTTGGTGTGTGACTGAATATTCTTTCCATCATCTGGACCCGAGGAGAAGTGTGAGACTTCGACACCCTAAACATAACCCCAAACCGCCCATTCACATTACCCTAGCCCAAAACGTAACCATCTGGGACATAATACCCAATCCTAACTCCCACATTTAAGCCCAATCTATACCCCCACCCTGACCCTAACCATTCCACACTTCTGGCCCTAAACATAACCTTAAGCCACCTGTTTGGATTTACCCTGGCCCTAACCTTAACCATCTATAAACTGATGCCCAATCTCAACCCTCACACCCCAACCCCACCTAAGCCCAACCCATATCCCTACCCTGACCCTAACCATTCCACATCTCTGACCCATCCGCGATACCATGGCCCTAACCTTAACTGCTTGGGACCCAATGTCTAAACCAGAACCTCTGGCCACCTGACTCAAATCTTTACCAACCCAAACCTAACAAGGTCAAACCTTAATCGAGGACCCAGATCCCATAATTCCAGCACCCCACACACACACACACACACACACACACACACACACACAGAACCGATTCGAATGGGAACATACAACTCCCCATGGGAACCTGACATCCTAAAATGGAAACAATAGCTAACCCAGCACCCAAAAACTAAACAAAGCAAATCACACCGGTCGGGAAAACACACAGTTACATGAGCCAGAGTGACAAGCGTCAGCCCATGCACTCAACTTTGACCCTCCATCCCAAATTGTATAGTCAACGGACGATTATGGGGAGAGTTGAAGAATTCCCCTAACCTAACCCTCTACCTTAACTTATCCAATTTTTGATTAACATTTTAACAGATGTGACGGAAGTTTGCCACTTCCTCATCGGGTTCCAGATGATGGAAAGAATATTCAGTCACAAATACCAAAGTGCACTTAATTATAATTACCTTTATTCACAGATGCGCAT
>NW_018128445.1:24071-30766 GCF_001952655.1 Monopterus albus
ACTTTTATCTCCAAAAACAGTGTCCTATTAAGGTAAGAATTTCCAAACAGTGCTTGTGCTGCAATCATACAGCAACCTTAATATTACATTCCATATAGTGTATAAAGATACTAGTGTTTTCTACAATACATATTCTTGTGTGCACAGTGAACAGTGTTGATGCCTGAATTGCAATGTCTCACACAGTTAATATCTCACAGATGCCGCAATTTTTAAACAAGACAGGGCCTCAGACATGGGTAGTCACACAGACACATTAAGGCCCATTGTTAGTTTAGCTTGAGTTACTGGCAAAAAGCACAAAACAAATGTTCTACGACTTCACTGACCAGTGACATTTTCCCAGGTCATAAGTCCTTGCAAACAGTATATTTATCAGTTTGCTCTTGACCAAAACCAGAACAGTAAAATATCTTTTACACATGAATACATCCAAAATCATATTAATAGTATCATAAAAGTAGTATTTTGCTGTCTGTAGTAACTTCACTCAACTGAAAAACCTTATTTGGTTTGTGAAAAACTTTGGCCTGAACTAAACCATGAAAAGTAACGGAGGCAAGTGAACTCCAAAGGGTCAATTCATCAGTGTTTGGTGACTTCAGTTTTGATATTTTGTCACTACAGTACAATTTGTATCATTACTTTTATGAAGTAAACATAACATTGCATTAGTGTTTAAAGAAAGGTTATATTTAACTATTTTCACTTCACAAAATCAACAACATATTCAATATTCAGTTTAATCTGCCCAAAGGTTTGCAGACTGCTGTATACTTTGACAAAAATATATTGTAAATACATTAAAATGATGGCAGGTTCTGTTATCAAAGAACTCCCAAACAAGAGAAGATACAGTATCTTTTTGGGTTTTATGCAAACCCGAGCAAGCAGACGCACAAACTTTCAACAGTAGTTGTCTCAGGCTGTGTGTGCTTCTCCAGAATCAAAATCAGAATCAGTTTTATTGACCAGGTGTGTTGGACAGATGAGATGCAGTTCTTCAGGTAGATATATACAAAAGTATATTTGCAGGTGCTGCACTGAGGGTTGTCATTCTGTTATACAGTCATTTATTAACTGTCCATCAGAGTGACAGCGGGGGGAAGAAACTGTCCCTGTGTCTGGTTGTCTTGGTGCACAGTGACCTCTAACACCGTCCAGAGGGGAGGAGTTCAAACACTTTATGTCCCGGGTGTGAGGGGTCTGCAGTGATCCTTGCCACCCTCCTTTTGACCCGTGAGGTGTACAGGTCTTCCATGGAGGGCAGGCTTGCACCGATGACCTTTTCTGCAGTCCTGACTGTCCGCTGAAGTCTGTACTTGTCCTGTTTGATTGCTGAGCCAAACCAGACAGTGATGGAGGTGCAGAGAACAGACTCGATGATTCCTCTGTACAACTGTATCAGCAGCTCCTGGGGCAGGTCGAACTTCCTGAGCTGCTGCAGGACGTACATCCTCTGCTGTGCCTTCTTGATGATGGTCCTGATGTTGGATGTCCACTTCATAGTCCGGGTGGTGAATGTGGTCTTCCTCAGCCTCACCTGCTGCTTCCTGTCTATCAGAAAGCTGGTGATCCACTGACAGGAGGGGGCAGGAACAGTGAGCTGGGGTAGTTTGGAGTAGAGGATGTCTGGGATGGTGGTGTTAAATGTCAAACTGAGGTCCACAAATAGGATCTGAGCGTAGGTCCTTGGTGAGTCTAGATGTTGCAGGATCTAATGCAGTGCCATGTTGACTGCATCATCCACTGATCTATTTGCTCAGTAGGCAAACTGCAGGGAGTCCAGCCGGGGGTTTGTGATGTGTTTCTGTTGCTTTTCCCTGTTTCCCTCTGCAAACTTAGCCAGTGTAATCATTCATCATCACGTTCACCTGCCTCTCATTACCTCCAGGTTCACCTCCCCATATATACACGCCCTTTTTCGTCAGTTCCCCACTGGTCTGTAACCTAATCTGTTCCCGCATGTTTGTGTATTGCCCAAATTCAGCCCCCGGCTCTGGCCTATGATCCTGCCTGTTATGTCCCTGCTTACATTACTTGCTTCCAGATCCTGGGTGTCGAGGTGTGCTCCTGCTTACCTGCTTCCTTCTTCATTGGTGATGTGTGTGTCTTCCCTGTCGTCTTGAGTCCCGCTGTCCGCTCCAGAGCCATGCCACTTCACCATGAGCCCTGCTATTCCCAGCCTGCTATTTGTCTGCTCTCCCCTTCATTGGTAAGTGCTGCTATCTCCAGCTCACTGCTACTCTGCTCTCCACTCCACCAGTGAGCCCTACTACCTCCAGCTCGCTGCTACTCTGCTATCCACTCCAGGCAGACACTTCCGCATCACCTCCACCTTCTCATCTTTCACCCCCACATGCCTTACCTCCCCTGTGTACCCAGCTTTACTAGTCTGGCCTGCCTTCGTCCCCAGCTCCAAAAACCTTCTCTCCTCCCCATCCCATTCAGAATAATCTCTGCCTGCTGTTCCAGTCCTGAACCAGCTCTGCCTCTGTCTTATCTCTTTCCTTCCCAATCATTTTACCTGTCATTTGTAATAAACTTTACTTTACATCCCCACTCCCGGTGTGTATGTTGGTACATTGGGTCCAACTAATGTTGAAATTCTTCTACTTAACCACAGATTCAGCAGAGGATGCATGTCGCTTTGTTGGTCTGTTTTCTGATGTTTTTTCTGAGTTTCAGAAGACCTTTTCAGATCATTTCACTCAGCATAATGGAGATGACCAGGTAAGCAGAGCAGTAGCCTGTCAAAGTCAGCGTAGAGGAGAGGAGCAGGTTAGCAGGGCAGTGGCGAGGAGAAGGTGAGTAGTTGTCAATGAACCAGCAACTAACTGAAGGTGAAGTATAAATGTGTTGAAGACAGGAAATAATAAGACACAAGTGGATACAATGACTGCTGAGTAGACCGGTGGTAAAGCTGGGGCAGGTGAAATGGCAGAAACAAGAAGTATATAACCAAAATAAAAGCATGATGGCAGTAAGCAGGCCCAAACCATAACAGATGGAGCTGTAAATTCATTACAGATGTAATGTAAATTCAAAAGTTATTAGAAAATGGTCCGACAGAAGAGGGTTTTGAGGAAAAACTATTAAGTGTTCAGTTTTGATGCCATATGTACACTAATTTCATCTCCTGTCTGCTCTGTTTCATTGAAATGTACGTTACTAACACTTATGTAGCACATGAGGTGCCTCTCCTCACAGTCATGGCCTATGACAGGTTTGTTGCTATTTGCCAGACTTTACACTATCACAGTAAAATGACATTTAGTACGGTGCTGCTGCTTTTGATTCTTGCCTTGCTGTACACGTTTTGTGTTTTAAGATACTTTTTCTATCAGGCCATCACTTTGCCTTTGTGTGGAAACAAACTGCACAGGGTTCTGCACAACTCATCTATAATCAATCTCTCATGTGTGGACACAACTGTAATCAGGGTAGCAAGTCAGTTTCTTGCTGTGATATCAGTCTTTACCCCCCTGTTCTTTGTCCTGTACACCTACCTGCACATTCTGCTTGTCTGCAGGAGAAGTTCATCTGAATTCAGAGGAAAGGCCTTACAGACCTGCCTGCCTCACATTGTGACTCTTGGAAACTTTTGCATCTCAATATTATGTGAGTTTTCACAGAGTTGGTACAGTATGATGTTGTTGAACTAATTACGTTTGCTACAGTTTTATCTCTGAAGTTTCCGATCATTCCTACAATTATTAATCCTCTAGTTTATGGCCTGAATCTGCCTCAGATCAGAGATGTGATTTCTAGTTTTCTAAGGGCGGGAAAAAGGCTTTATCTTACATAATTCAAAAACCCAAGCAGAGAGAGAAGTTGATGTAACTTTAATTCTATTATTCATATTTGTTTCTCTAGAATAATGTAACAGTTTTACCTCTACAGATATTTTGCTCACATCTTTTTTTAAACTAACCAGAATAGGCATGAATAAATTAAATGCTACCTTAAAATAAACCACCCTGCACCAAATCAATTATTGTTAATGATTTACTGTTTGTGTCCTCAGCTCCTCAGATTATGTTTCAGATACTCATATTTAAAGTATAACATGCAGCCAAGCTGGATATGATCTCCACTGTTTGAGATGTGTCAACATGTCAAGAGCAATAAATCAGACCATGTGTTTGTTTTCTGGCTGATTATTGTTGGATATTAAGTTGTGTGAGACATTGCAACTCAAGCACCAGCACTGTTTGTTATGCACATATAAGGAATAGTCACTGTAACTGAATCACCAGCATCATTTTCTATGCACTTATAAGGAATACAACTTTCACTCAGATTAAAGCATGAGCACTGTTTTTATAAATGTACTAATAAGGAATATAACCTTCAATTTTAGTAGAAGTAGGTGTGTGTGTTCACCCAATTATTAGCAATATGTGTGTTCATTTAATTACAGAATGTACTACTTTGGAATTAGGGAGTTGTGCTTGGGGGAATATCTTTGGAAAAGTAATGATAATTGTCAGCTGCATCCTGCAGGAATATTTTGGGAGAGCACTGATAATGTCCAGCTGCATGCTGCAGGAATGTGCTAGAAGGAGGGAAGAATAGTATATAACACACAGTTTTGGTGATGTGACTTCAGATCATCTGCCCTGCTGCTTGCTGTATGATCTCCAGATATATCTGCAAAAATAATAAAGGTAATAGTGCACTTTGATATTTGGTGTTGTGACTGAATATTCTTTCCGCTATCTGGACTCGAGAAGAAGTATGAGATTTCACATTATCAACAATAGTTGTTCATTGTTATATCATATATACATATTAGATGAATCATTTGAGAAGGTCTGTACTGCTTCTTGGTGGTTTTAACAGTTTGTAGCTCATATTTGTAGTTTACTTTATATTTTAGTGTAATCTCTCTAAATAATGTAGTGCAGTACATCACCACCTCATGACCTCAGTAATAAACATGTAATTGAGTTTACACATTTATGACATTTTCACCAAAAAGGTAAACAATTCGAGCTTCATAAACACAGATGTTAAGGTGGAAGTGTTGCACTGAATTGCATACAATTGTACAGGTGTACCTAATAAAGTGGCCAGTGAGTGTATATGTTGTAGTGAGGAAGACGTGCATTAGGTCGCAGTCCTGCTGCTGAACTTCAGATTAAAATGTACAATCATAACAAGTAACATGGCTTATTAAAAGCATCAAATTACAGCAGTAATTTCCATTAGATTACTTTTAGTATAAGTGATTTGGCCCACTTACAATGAAAAAGCTGTGTAGTATGTTGTATGTCAGGGTGAGGATCCTGCTCTGGAAGAATTGAGACATGTATACCTTTCAGAGATCAAATTTTGTTCACATTAAAACATTCACATTTAGCACAATGAGATGTGCACTGTAGCACAAGCATGTGATACAGTGTAATTCTTTGTAAAATACTGTATATAATTACAGTTTTTATTAGCATTTCTACTACTCATAATCTAGTAACTCTACTACTCATAATCTAGTAACAGCATTTAATGATTAATATCCATAAATGAAAATTCTTAATAAATGACACTTGTCAGGGCCGCTCGGCGGCCGCTGCCTCTCCTCCGTTTTGTCTCTCTGTTTTCTCCGTTTTATGGGCTCTGCACCTCAGCTGTGTTGCATTCCAGTAATTAGTAACTGGTTTGTCAACGCACACAGCTGGGGTGCATCCCGATGATGACCTTCTTCCTTTATATAAACCTCTGGCAGATGCTCCGCAGTTGCCGGAACATTATCGCACATAATCTAACGAACGATAACAAACATAACCAAGTAACGTGTACACGTTTTGGATAGAATGCTATGTTGACAGACTTTGTACGTTTTGGATTTAGTACCGCACTCAAGCGACGAGAAACGCTTGTTGTTACGTTGTCGTTGTCTTATTTTTCCCTATTAAACCTTTTTCCGTACTAGCACCTGGGTCGGCTATCTTGGGTCCTACCCTTAGTTCTCCCTCACCCTCCTGGCGAGGGAGACTAACCATAACAACACTAGAATAAGCACAAATCTGATCGGGGACTTAAATTTCACCTTATTTTTCCTGTCCTTCTCACTTCTCCAGTGCTTGCTTGCTACTTTGGCTTCACAGCATGTTTTGTAGAGCAGTCCTTTCTCACTCAAAAAAGAAAAAATCTCACCCAGTTTCACCTCTTGTTCTTCTGTTTGCACATACTCCGACAGCCATTCCATCTTAAAAGAACTGCATTTCTTTTTTACTTTGGCTTGGTGAGTGGATGTGCCACTGCCCATTTGTTTCGCCATAGTAAGATGTTTGCTTAGCAGCATTTACCTCTCTTAACTCCGCTGCACCATTAGCTATATGCTAACCTGTAAAACAGGGGCACGTACGCATAAAGCACTGTTAATGACATTGATTGGCTGCATAAATAAATACGTGCGAACCACATCATATCATTGGCTGGACAGTGTTAGTCATTGTTTTACTGTAGTTACCGCTTGTCATCACTTGTCACACACTGAATTGCATTGCAAAATGGTACAGAATAAAGTGTTTATTTTATTTATAGTTCAGGTTTGATTTGATTTGATTTATTTATTCTTTCAAACATGTAACAACAGTCAGTATGTAATCACACATAATTCCAGACATGTCCACAAAAATATTTTCAATTTACTTATACCTAGTACATGCTTGAACGGAGTAGGAAGAAGT
>NW_018128445.1:33620-39061 GCF_001952655.1 Monopterus albus
CGCAGTTTATTCATATCCCGACAAGTGTCTCTGTCAGCTTTGTCATACATCGCCACATCCGCTTTAATCGCGTCCACCTCTCGCTGGGTAAACTGCAAACTCATCTTTATCTCCTGCATTTCCTTGATCAAGTCGTCGAATCTCTTGTTATGAGTCTCCATAATTAGTTTCACAAAGCCTTGGAAACTCTCATTGAGTTGGACCATAAGCGCAGTGTGCATACTGCGCTGCCGCTCCATCATCTCAGCAACTTGCGCTGCTGTGAACGAATCCTCATCCGCCTCAACACCATTGTTATTAGCTCTCTTTCCTTTTGGAGGCATTTCAGTAGTTGTAGTAGTTGTAGAATTTTTGCTCAAAGCTCAAAGCCTTGACAATATGAAAAGGACAGAAGTGAAAATATCGTAGAACAGACAGAGAAGCAATAGACACGTCTGCTCTCGCTCGCAACCTGGAGTTGGATTTTATTTTATGCGCTGTTAGATTTTACCCAAATTCTTTTATTGAAAGTGTGAGAAGTGAAGACAGGAGAGGACTGTTTAAAATCAACAGGAAATTTACTGGAAGTCTGAGCACAGGTAAAGCCATACAACTGTTATACCCCAGTTCTTTTATTGGACAGATCTGAATAAGGCAGGAGTCTGTCTTTCTTCATTGTAGTGCTGATTTATTTTAAAAGTCACAATAAAAGTTACAAAACACAACCCGGGTAGCTCCGTGCTCCAGACAGCTGCTGGAGAAGAGAAGTCTCCGGAAACACAGAGCCTAATACATTTATAAGGTTTACACAAAAACACAAAAAGATATAAAAACATCACGAGTTGGAGACAGTCTGGTGTCTCCTTCTCTTATCTAGAGCTCCACAGGCTTGGAGCAGCTGGACATAACAAAATGAAGAATTCCATGTGTGTGTGTTGTTTACGTGGTGAGTAACTAAAACATACATTCAGACATAATTCTAACACAAGATTAATACAAGAAAACAACTGGTGTCAAGGTACACTTTTCAGAATCAACATTGTCTTCTAACCTTACTAACCTGCATTACTAACACATTAAAGTCTAACACATTAATGTCTAATAATTATCTGACTGATTTATTAATTTCTAACAGACATATAAGCAAGGAAAATAAATGTATTAATAATAACCAAAGCTCAGTAGTTCTGGACAATCATCAGTACAGCTGTAATGTATATAAGCAAGGAAAATAAAGGTATGAAAAGTAACTAAGAGAAAATGAAGAACTGAAAAGTAACTCAAGGAAACTAGAGTTATGAAAAGTAACTAAAGGGAACTAAAGGTATGAGAAGTAACTAGAGCTTATAAAGTAACTAGAGCCTATAAGAATCAAATCTTACAATTCCCCCCTTTGAACATGATTTTATCATGTCAATAAAAAAAAACAGTGGAGAATTGTAAACTGTACTGAAGGACTGACCTGAATGTCAGAGACAAATCAGTCATCCTACCAGAGGGAGCATAAAGCCCCCTTCTGGAATCTCAATGTAATGTAAACATGTCTTCACTGCTAACATACCACAAAAGCCAAAAGCATCTGTCCACCTGCCTTCTCATGCAAAGGAGCATGAGTCACAGCCGATTCTTGACCCATAGGGTCCACATTGGTGCTGGCCCACTCTATGCAGTTAAAACAGCTTCCACTCCTCTGGGGAGGTTGTCCATGGAGTTCAGGAATGGGAGACTGTTCAAATGGGAGGCTGTTCAAATGTCTGGGTATGCTGAAGCCTCAAGAGTTCTTTTCACTGGGTCAAAGAGACCAAGCACAGTTCCTGAGAGGCAATTTCACCTCATGAGCCAATGCCCTGCATTGTACTCGGTGGTGTTGGTGTGGATGTGGCAATTCAACCGTGGAGACCCCTTTCAGGGAGCTTACCTTGTCCTGGGGTGGGGCCACTCTGCAAGTCATATGAAGTGTCACTGCACCGGTGGTATCCCATCATGGCACCATGCTGGAGTTTGTTGAGATCCTGAGAGTGACTGATCCTTTCACAACTGTCTGTTGAAGCTGGATACATGCCTGGGTGGTTGATTGCATGCACCCGTAGCTATGGAAGAGAGTGGGGGACCTGACTTCAATAATTTGGAGGGGTGGATGAACAACTCCGGCAGCACAGTGCACATGTCAGCAGCTACATGCAAGCAGATTTTCATTGCAACTACATCAGGAAGCATTCTTCAATTCACAAACAACTGGAAGAAATAAGCAGAATGAATAACACAAAAATGGAAAAATAAAATGCAAAACTATCAATAAAAAATGGAAAGGAACAAATAAGGCAAACAAAAAAAATGGAAAATCAACCAACAGTAAGGTCATCCCAGTTATCAAGGCACAAGTCGTTCATATCTTTTTTCAATGGAAAATGGAAAAAAAAATATATGCAAAACAAATACAAAAGTGGGAAATGAATAAGCAGAGCAATTAACAGTAAGTTCATCCTAATTAACCTGAGTATCAATCATTCATAATATGTCCTGCAATAGTAATCTAATCTACATCTTCATTTACTGTGAACCACCGGTAAAGAAAAGATTTGAACTTTGTTGCTATTTAATTTTTATCTTTGAACTTATACACCAATTTCATCTATTTACACTCTGTTGTTAGCCGTTCCTCTGGGGCCTGCCTTCTCTCCTGGTCCTGTGATGTAGGTGGGATGCAGATAACAGCTTTTACCCTAGCTCCATGTTTTCTCTCAAGGAGGGCATGTGAAAGGGCATCAGCAGCTGCACCAGGGCACAGTTGCCCTGCCACAGTGAGGGGAGTCTTGGTCTCAGCTTGCTGTCTCTGCATGTTCACCATGTGTCTGCCCTTGAGACGGTTTGGTTCACCAACCGGCTGGCAGAATAGTGATGTTGAAGGTTTCCTTGCACCAGGCCGGCAGCAGGTAGTGGGCATTCTTGCCTGCAACAGAACATACAAAGCAGGTATAATTTTCAGGATATCAGCTGCTAATGGAGGAACGTCTCCTTTGTCTCGCTGGTGGAAACAGTAAAGAGAGATTAACGTTGTTCAATGGTTAGAGAAAAAAGATGTATCATGCCCTTATGGTATACACGGTAATCCTGTAGTCTGCCAATTCTTTCAATGGACTGGGGCTGTTCCTAATTGTAGTCCTACAGTAGAACAAACAATATAATTGCTAACATTGCTTTGCCTTTGTAGTAGTTAAAAATAAACAAGGTTCCAGGGGTAATATGTAATAGAATAGTATGTAGTTCATATATAGATATTATTTGTAATAGTTATGTAAGGCTGAGCTAAGTGTTTACGGAAGCTTGATCTGGTTCTTGCACAAGCAAGAATATCTTGGGCTGGGTCCCCCTTGTTTAACTTATGGGTCAACATCCTGAGTGACTTCCTCCTTAGATGGGGAATGGATATAGCTGCAGCCTTATGTGAACTGTTAGTGTGTTCTGTTCAGGGTTAGAAAAAAGGAAATGTGCGCTAGGTCAATGCGACCTAGAAGTTCATGTACTGGACATTCTTAGACAATGCTCGGAAGAAGGTGTGTGTGGGTAGCTGGCATGAGACTGTTAGGATTGGATTTCAGGAGTTAAAGTTATTTTTCTACTTATCATCTGTATTATTTTGCTTTTATAATGGAAGAGTTCAGTATGACTATTTGTCTGTGTTTCATTAACAGCTCCATGTATCAGTATTAACCAGCTCTTATGCATGCATCATAATCATAATATTCAGCTTTGAGTCAACTAGTAGTATTTCTTGTCTTCTTGGTGAAATGTGCATAAATTGATAAGTGTCATCCTGAAAACTATAGATAAGATGCTAACTGCATGTCTACTTTCATTTAGAAAAGAAACGCCTGAAAATAACAGCACACACACTGCTTATTCAAACATTCTAGAATATTTGTATGAACCTTGTGTCCAGTTCATGTTGTGAGTGTAGAGCCAACAGATTAGAAGATAATATGAGTTCCACCCATGTTCAGGGCAGTCCCAGCCTGAGAAGATAAATGTGAATTACTTCCTATTATCAGGGCTCTTGGGACTTGTCATCTCACAGAGCCCAGCGCTGTAATAATTCATTTAATAACGCTGTAATAATGCATTTAACCAGAAGAAAATAAATCTACGTAAAGCTGATTCTTGTTTCCTGAGTGTTACTTCTTGGGGCCTTCGGATAAAAGAACCGGATGAATCTAAAAATTTGGTGCCGTGATTCCCGGATCTGACTATTGGCTCCGACAGACATTCTGGTTGAAGAACCATCGGAGAGGATTAGAGAAGTCTCCAGCCAGATACTTTTGTGGCCACATCAAACAAAAGGTAAGCAGAAAACCTTTTCTATTCCATAGAGAATTTCTGCACATTGGATAATCTAAATTTCAAAGTGTCTGCTTGAAGACGGCATCTACTCTGTCAAATTTATTATTCTGCTAAATGTAGTGGAATGAAAATTATACTATTGAATTTTTTATTAATGTTTGACTGTATTGAATCTGGTTACATGTAGAGTTCACAAGCATACAAAATGCTTTTACATATTTCTCACATGAGGGAAAGTCAATAAGTGTCCTAGTCCTTTGCATTTCAGCCTCATAAAAGACTTAAAATTCTTGGTGAATGACCTTCTAAGGTTGTCTTCTAAATTGTTAAGTGTAAATAGTATTGTGGAGCATCACTAATCTACTGCCATTCGTTTTAAGAATATGCAGTGGGTTACTGACAAAGAGACGTTCATATAAGAAGCATGCTGTAATTTGCTGAAGAGAAATTGCAGCCGAGAGACACCCTTATAGTGAACATCAGCAGCTGCCGACGGGGGCTGTCTGACGAAGAGACGCTCACATTGTGCATTCGGTATGCCACAGTTTTAATAACCCCTTCCCCGTGTGAAACCTGACAATTGATATTATGATGTAAAACAATAAGGACACAGGGATAACTTTGTTATTTTCCATATGTGTGGGTTGGCTTCCTACTTGTAGAACCTTTCAATCGACATGTAGTGTATCAAACTCCTGAGTTTGAAAATTCCTACATTGAAACCACAATTCACAAGTAGTTTTGTGTATGGGGCATTGGACTAGCAGTTTGGGATATAATAGTTAAGGTATTGCTTGTTTGGTGAATTAAAATGAGTGGTTGGATTGGGTTACCCTCAATGGTCGAGCGCACAGAATTTCTGTGTAGAAGATTCTTGATCGGCTCTGCCACTCGGGCACTGTGCCATTCACTGAACTTGTAAATACGTGTGTATATTTTTTCCATCATGTCACACAACATACTGGAACAGTGGAAGGACTGTAAATACGGTACTTTAGGATCAGTCTTGTATGACACTGGTTTGAACTGGAAAAGGAAATTATTAAAAGGAAATGAAAAGAGGCAGTTAACTAGATTCAGGAAGTGGGTAGCAGCACAGCAGCACAGAGGCATGGTTGGCAGGT
>NW_018128445.1:39198-39775 GCF_001952655.1 Monopterus albus
CCTGATTTTGTTCAGACTTAAGAAACAAATCCTGCCACTGCTCCACCTCCTCCATACAGTGACGCCCGTACCTTGCTCACCTCCTTGCAGGTGCAACCACAATTGCCACAAACTCACGCACAACCTAATCCAGTGTGCACACCTGTGACTGGCTCCCTGGTGATTATCAAAAATGGCCTGCTCCAGACTGCCCCCTTCCCAGGTGATGCCAATTCCCAGACAGAAACAGCTGGGTACTTAGATGAGGTGGCAACTTTGATTAACCACCAGCCCTTTAATGACAGTGCCGTCCCGGTGAACAATGGTCCGTTTGAGCATGGACAACAGACACCAACTGACTCTTCCTTTGTCACACACTTTGTTGCTCCTTCACCTACACCAGACCGTGTTAGCAATACAGAAGGCCAGACAGGCCACTCCAACATTTCTGAGTTGGTTTCGGCATTGAGCTCACATATTTCTGCCACTGCTAACTTTCCATCACCTTCACATAAACCTACACTTGGAAATGTTCACTCGTGTCTTGGGTCTCCACACTCTGCCAGGTCATGGTTTCAAATGCCTTTGACTACTACCA
>NW_018128445.1:44779-49565 GCF_001952655.1 Monopterus albus
GGCTACACCGTGACAAATGTAAATAACCAAATGGCTCAGACGCCTATGGAGGATAAGCCACATAGGGACCTATGCATGCAGAATATCAAGGAGCTGCAGGCAGCAGCGGCTCCATCAGAAAAACAAGCATGGAAAGATAGGGGGGCCTCCAAGGACGAGACAGGCCTTTGGAGAAACCATGAAGGGAAAATAGCTCCGGCTGGACTACTGAACCTGTTGTGTCAAGAGGCGCATAGTAAAGGTCACTGTGCTACCTCAAAGGTCACAGCCCTTATTTCCCAACATTGGTGGCATCCTTATCTCAAAGATATTACTCGATACTTTGTACAGAGTTGTGAAATATGTAATCAGTATAATCCAAAAACATCGCTGAAAGCAGGCATGGGCAGTTTCCCTGTCCCAGATGCCCCATGGAAGACAACAGTGATAGATTTCACTGACATGGGGGCTAATCACAGAGTTAAAGATAAAAGATACCTCCTGGTATGTGTAGATACTTTTTCCCAGTGGGTGGAAGCCACACCCACCGCAACTGAAAAAGCTAAAGAAGTGGTCAAATGGCTCTCTAGAGAGCTAATACCTAGGTTTGGGGTACCAGAAATACTCAGATCTGACAATGGCTCACACTTCTCCAATGAGGACTTGGAAGGAGTAGAAAAAATGTTTGGGATCAAACATAAGTTTGGAGCAGTCTACCATCCAGCTTCGCAAGGACTGGTAGAGAGAGTTAACTGTTCCATCAAATAGGGATTGGCAAAAGTCTGCGCAGACACCAAATTAACCTGGGTAGCAGTTCTCCCCATTGTGCTATTTAATCTCAGATCCACTCCAACAGCCACTTTGAGTGTCAGTCCTCATAAGCTTTTGACAGACAGGAAAATGCCATGTCCATTCACAGTTGCACCTACTGATTCACCACTGGTGGTAGTACAACATGAGGCCTTAAGTGAATATGTGCGCACGCTGAACAATGCTGTGATGAGTATCTCTCAACAGGTGACAGAGATCCTCTCCCAAGAACGAGACTCTACTGCTTCTGAAGTGGCAGTAGGAAGCTGGGTGTACAGGAAAATCAACAAGCTCAACGGGTCTTCCCCCAGGTGGAAGGGACCATACAAGGTAGCAGAAGTGACAACACACTGTGTGAGAGTTTGGTTAATCGAAGACAGGCTCAGTAATTGGATCCATAAGACCCATTGTTCACCTGCAAGTGACCCGGGTGACAGAACTTTGACTGAGGTTCGGACTGACTTAAGAACCTCCACCTCTGACTCTGACATTGACACTTCCAGCCAAAGGGTACAGAATTAACCCTCAAAATGATGTTCCTTGGTAGATTGGGCCGCAGCCCCAGATATGAGCTGCTCACCCTGTCCCTTGTGACCATGATAATAGCATTCCCAATCCTCTGGTGGGAAACACAGCCAACAAAATGGTCACTTTCAACCAAAGCCCCTATGCAAACCCTATCTAGAGGCATTCGTGAAGTGGGCCCAGCTCAGAACCCACTGAGGGCCCCATGGATTCATAGAAACTTGTGGTATCAACTTGCTAATTTCACTGTCAACACAGTGACCCCTTATTCATGTGTTGTATGCATGGGGGCGGGAGGGCCCAAATATTTTGCTGGGGTCCCGCACGAACAAGACCCCTTTACATGTTACACGTGTGATCTCACTGTACGTCCACAGTGTCCCCAGAGCCCATATCAGATTACAGCTAGCTTAGGTACAACTACCTACAGCTTATGTCAAGCCCACTGTCTCCACAAAGCTGGGTCCACAGCCACCAGCCACTTAGAGCCTTATAAATCCTTGTGCACACTCCCACATGCCACAGTCAAGTTGCAGTACCCTGCTGACCTCTTGGGCTTTACCCCTGCCCCAAATACTACCATAATTTGCTACAACAAGTCCAGGGATAGGCATAGGCAAGGTCCCTGGCTGGGACGGTTTCCCCACACTTGTAATCAAATTGTGCAATTGAACTTTACCACCACTGTTAATGCCACAGCCCTTACACAAGGCCTGACTCCCTCTACCCCTCATTATTGGGAGATAGTGCGAAATGTTTCTGTATGGAATGCGTTAATGAATCAGGATAGCACTGTCCCCGATGTTTTCTGGGCCTGTGGGCGAGGCAAAATTTATGCCCAACTTCCAGATTATTGGACAGGTCACCTGGTGTTTATTTCAGACGTACATGTGGGCATAGATCCCTTTTCCACCTCACCATACCATCAGGGCAGACAAAAGCGTGCAACCTCTCCAGGAGGTAGTTTTGATGCACGTGTATACATAGATGTTATAGGGGTTCCAAGGGGGGTGCCTGATGAATTTAAAGCATGAGATCAAATAGCAGCAGGATTTGAATCTATTTTCCTCTGGCCCACTATTAACAAAAATGTGGAATGGATAAATTACTTGTATTATAACAACAGCGTTTCATCAACCACACTCATGATGCTATAACAGGGGCAACAGAACAGCTGTCTGCCACCTCCATCATGGCCTGGCAAACTCGGATAGCTACAGATATGTTAATGACCGAAAGAGGGGGTGTATGTGCACTATTTGGGGATTCATGTTGCACTTACATTCCAAACAACACCGCACCTGATGGGTCTATTATTAGGGCCTTAGATGGCCTCAGGTCACTGCAAAACGAATTCCATAATTTAGGGGCTGCAACAGTAAAAGCACACGCGTTTATATCTGACCCTAGAAACCTCTAAAAGAAACTGGATTGAAGATCTGAGGGACCTTGTAGATCTGTGCCAGTGCACTAGTTCAGTGAGGTAAAATGGTGCCAAACCATTAAGAGCCTTAAAAACAAAAATCAATAACTTAAAATCAATTCTAAAACAGACTGGAAGCCAGTGAAGAGAAGCCAGTACCAGGGTTATATGCTCGAATTTCCTAGTACTTGTCAAAAGATGAGCAGCAGCATTGTGCACCTTTTGGAGATGAGTGATGGAGGATTGGATAACACCATTGTATAAAGCATTGCAATAATCAAGTCTAGAAGTGATAAAAGCATGAATTGCAATCTCAAAATCATTCAAAGAAAGGAATGACTTGACCTTGCTTAACAGCCTCAGGTGGAAAAAGCTAGATTTCACAACTGAGTTGATCTGCTTGTCAAACCTCAAGTCGCCATCAAACATCACCCCTAGATCTTTTACAGTCGACTTCAGGTGTTGAGCTAGGGGGCCCAGGCCCTGGTTAGAAGCAGTTAGGTTCACCAGGTCGCCAAATAGCACACACTCAGTCTTATTTTCATTGAGATTTAAAAGGTTAAGTGCTAACTGTAGTACCCCAGTTCTTTAATTGGACTGCTCTGGATAACAAAGGAGTCCGTCTTTCTTCATATAATGCTGATTTATTTTAACCACAAGTAAAAATTACAAACACGACCCGGGCTGCTCCCCCTTTCAGGCATCCTCACGCAGGCTGCTAGAAAAAGGAGTCCCAGCCCCCAGCCTAATACATTTATACATTTTGGGCTAACCCCTTACACAAAATATTACAAAACATCCCCAGATGAAGTCAGTCCAACAACTCCATCTCTTATCTAGTGCTCCACATGCTTTGACCAACTAGTCATAACAAAATGAAGAATTTCAATTTGTGTGTATGTGTTGTCACATGGTGTGTGTAGTGGTTTAAGTTACATGTTAATATGGATTATATAATAGAATATTATTTATGGGTTCACTTTAAGTTCATGTGAGCTGAAC
Organism: Monopterus albus; assembly: GCF_001952655.1. Taxonomy (NCBI): domain Eukaryota; kingdom Metazoa; phylum Chordata; class Actinopteri; order Synbranchiformes; family Synbranchidae; genus Monopterus; species Monopterus albus. The sequence goes on from NW_018128445.1 coordinate 48,519, forward strand.
AATGAGCTTATATAAGTTGGTCAAGATGTTTCCTGTTTTTGAGTACATCTCAGGGTGTTGTCTCCCAAAACTGGAGACAGGAAGCTAAGTTCAGAAATTGACGTAACAGCCTAAGGAAAGCTACGGATAAAAGAGTGAGTCTGAAGGGGCTTTAGAAGGAATAGAGGATGAGAATGCTACTGTGAAAGCGTACCGTAAACCCGGCCGGGGGGGCGGGCTCAGACTGACTGGACCTTGTGACCAAGACTGACTGACGCTGTGATAATCTTCTTATTTAATACTTTATCTGTCACAGTGCAGGAGGAGTGATTCTGTTCTCTGTTCCCTAACTGCAAGATTACCTATTTAACTACTACTCTGTTCAGAAAAATTGTAATATTAAATGACTACTTAAATTGAGATGATTTGTTTGAAGGAACAATGCAGTTTTTGTCCTGGCCGTGGAACACTGGACCAGCTCTATACCCTCTCCAGGGTGGTGGAGGGTTCATAGGAGTTTGCCCAACCAGTCCACATGTGTTTCGTGGATCTGGAGAAGGCATTCGACTGTGTCCCTCGCAGCGCCCTGTTGGGGTACTCCTGGAGTACAGGATCCGGGGCCCTTTGCTAAGGGCTGTCCGGTCCCTGTACGACCAGAGCAGGAGCTTGGTTCGCATTGCCGGCAGTAAGTCAGACTTGTTTCCAGTGCATGTTGGACTCCGGCAGGGCTGCCCTTTGTCACCGGTTCTGTTCATTATTTGTATGGACAGAATTTCTAGGTGCAGCCAGGGGCCGGAGGGAGTCCGGTTTTGGGGAGCACAGGATCTCGTCTCTGCAAATCCTAGGCCATGGTTCTCAGTCGGAAAAGGGTGACTTGTTCCCTTCAGGTTGGTGGGTAGTTCCTACCTCAAGTGGAGTTCAAGTATCTTGGGGTCTTGTTCACGAGTGAGAGAAGGATGGAACGGGAGATTGACAGGCGGATCGGTGCAGCTTCTGCAGTAATGCGGTCGATGTGCCGGTCTGTTGTGGTGAAGAAGGAGCTGAGCTGTAAGGCGAAGCTCTCGATTT
>NW_018128445.1:49866-53750 GCF_001952655.1 Monopterus albus
CATTCCCCCGGAGGAGCTGGAGGAAGTGTCTGGAGAGAAGGAAGTCTGGGCATCTTTGCTTAGACTGCTGCCCCCGCGACCCGGTTCCGAATAAGCGGAGTAAGATGGATGGATGGATGGATGTCTGAATTAATTTTGTTGGCATCACACTCTAGCCACGACATGTGTAGACATTCATTCAGGCATAATATTCTAACACAAGGTTAATACAAAAAAAAGAATTGGTGTCATAAGGAACTATAGTTCACTTTTCAGAATCAACATTCTGTCTGCTAACCTTGAAGCAAAAAAGATTAGAGCAGACTTTGAATCTTACTATAACTGCATTACTAACACATTTGATTCAACACATTGTTTAAGAATTATCTAACTGATTTAATAATATCTAACACCACCATGATTTCAAGTTTGTCAGCCAGTCAAACAGCAGCTGTAGTGGCATCCCTCTTGTTGCCTTCAATGGTAAGTAAATCTGAATGTCATCAGCATAAGAATGAAAAGAGAGGCAATCCATCCATCCATTTTCTATACCGCTTAGTCCCAGACAGGGGGCTGGAGCCAATCCCAGCCAGCCAGCTGCGGGCAAGAGGCGGGGTACACCCAGACAGGTCGCCAATCTATCGCAGGGCTAATGCGCAGACGAAGAACCACTCACACACACAAGCACTCCTACGAGCAATTTAGAGACACCAATCAACCTATGCTGCATGTCTTTAGACTGTGGGAGGAAGCCGAAGCACCCGGAGAGAACCCACGCAAGCACGGGGACAACATGCAAACTCTGCACAGAAAGGCCCCGGGTTGGCCGGGGCTCGAACCCGGGAACCTTCTCGCTGGGAGGCCACAGTGCTAACCACCGCACTGCCAAGAAAAGCCAAATTTCCTTAAAATAGATCCCAATGGGAGTATGTACAGAGAGAACAAAATGGGACCAAGCACTGATCCTTGGGGGACACCACTGGAAAGGATAGTTGAGGATGATGAACAGGTATCAATATTAACAGTAAAACTTCTATTGGTGAGATAAGATCTGAACCAGTTAAGAACAGTACCTTGAATTCCTACACACTGCTCCAAGTCATAATTAATTATTAATTTTTAATAACGCTGACTCAGTACTGTGTTTTGATTTAAACCCAGAGTGAAATTGCTCCTCAATGCCGTTTTCTGCCAGAAAAGACTGGAACTGAATAAGAACAATCTTCTCTAAAACTTTTGACATAAAAGATAATTTAGACACTGGTCTAAAATTAGAAAACACTAAAGGATCAAGACTTGGCTTTTTGAGAAGAGGCTAGACAATTGCTCTTTTACAGTTTTTCACAATTGCTAAAACAATAAACCCCATTCTCTGAACCAAATTCTCAATAGCCTGAATAAATCTGATGAATAAATCACTCTTTCTGCAAAACCTTAAACAAGTTCAGGCACTTAGACTCTGTTAGCAAATCTCATGCACTCTTTTTGCTAAACTCTAAACACATTTTCACTCGCTAAAACACAATTCGCACTGTGATGAACCTGTGTTGCAAAACACTAAACAGAGGACAGCAGAACTTAAACGCAACTAAAGCACAGTTGTCATTGTTTACACACAATGATTCAAAATTGTTCACACTTGTTTCTAAATACAGTATGTGATGAAAAGGTACAAATCATAAGCCAGTTCAAAGTGCACAGATGGCACGAGTACATCCATCAACTATAGATAACAATATGAGAGGTAGAGGAATATGAGGTGTTGGACAAAAAGGATGAGGAAGAGTAAGACCAGGAACAGAATGTGGTCCTTCCACCATACAGCACTGTCCTCCACCCAACAGAAGAGTTTTGCTCTGCATGGCGGTGGAAAGTCTATGACCTAAACCCATATACCAGGGAAAATCTCTTACAGGCAATGGAACTGGCCTGACAACATTGCCTGTGACGTAGATGACGCCCTCTGGCCAGGCCCAGCTCAAAGACGTGATCCTGAGGCAGAATAATCTTTCTGATGTGTTTTTCTTCTTCTTCTTTTTTGAACATGGTTTTTGGTAAATTCACTATACAATAAACTTTTTTTGTTGTAACTACAAGTCCTGGATGCTGTGTTCTCCTTTTTTGATGTAGTGTCTAATGACTGAGCTGCAGTGTGTATATGATTGACTCATTTGTGTATGATCTGAAAGCATTGTTTGATTTTTGAGTGCTGGTGACATGGTTTTGAAGCAATTGCTTGATTTTGCCAGACGAGTCAGAGGTTTTGTGAATTTAGTTTGAGTAGTTGGATTTGTGTTTAAGGTTTTGAGAAAATGAGTGGTGGTTTCAAGAAATGTGTTTTAGCAATTCAGAAAAACTGTAAAAGCATCTGGAACTGAGCCTGTCCTTAAACATAAATTAATCAGAGCCATAAAGCTATGCCCAACAGACTCAAAAACATCCTTTAACAGTCTACCGGGTAAACAATCCAAAGAACAGTGGCATGCTTTCATGTGGTGAACCAGTTCAGATAGCAAAGGTAAGGATAGAGGCTCAAACTGATCAAAGACAGCAGAATGCAAAAGAATATCAGCTGGGTCAGGATTAGTAGAACTGAGTTTGGGTTGATAACAAAATTAATTGACACCATGACACCTGTATCGAACCACTTCATCATTTGTATCGAGTATTGCTTCATTCATTCAAAGGATCGGTTTAGTGCCATCTGGTGGCAAAATAGTATGCAGCAGAACAATGTCTGAATTATGTGATAGGTGTAACTAGGCTTTGTGTGAATGACGTGAAATCGTTTGTAAAGATTGATTGATTGATTGGTCGGCCAGTTGAGTCTATGAATGTATGTAGTGTAGTGGGTGGGAGAAGGCATGCTTGGGGAAACAGAGGATGTGCTAGGACGGTAATGTGTGCGTATGTAACTAGGATAGGGTGTGAATAAATACAAGGGATGGAGAATCAATCATTTTTATTCAAGAACAAAAGTTTCTCCACTGTCTTTGGACCGATCAGCTGAAAGTGTTCCCACATTGGAGAATGGGGTCTCTTCCTAGCTAGCTCCATGGTGATCACACACCAGCAGCAATGATTATACTAACAGCAACTACGCACACACCTACTACGCCGACAAACCCACATGTTGTGCATCATCTTGGGTGGCTTTATAGTACCCCTACGCCTAAGCACCTGCTGACGCGCGCAGCGAGATCTCGCATCATGACACCTTATCAACGCTTTGAACCGGTCACGGGAGTCACTCAGGCCAGCCGTTTCTGCATTGGACGTCATCAGTCACGTGCCTTTTCAGCAACGATACAAGCCTCGAGGCAGTGGTTTGCGGAAGATCCCTCTCTGAACTCGAATCATGTATTGAGGCCTCAGTATCAAATGGCCATCACTAGTCAGAGAGACAATCCCAAAAATGGTGGAGAGAAACATGAAGTTTATCCTTTTTCCATTTGTGTTCAGTTTGCCGACATCTTTGTCTAAGTGCCCTGTTAGATTCTAACCTCTTTGTCAGAAATTAACCCAATTCTTTTGTTGGAAGCACGAGAAGTGACGACAGGAGAGGACTGTTTAAAATCAGCGGAAAGTTTACTGCATGTTTGATCACAGGTAGGTCTTTACAGTGCTGGGATCAGAGAGACAGCGCTCCCGAAGGAGTTCCATCCACTGACCTCTGAGCCATAAACTATGTTTTAACAATACATTTCTCTTCTTGGGCTGCTCCGCCCTGGACAGAAGTACCACGAAACCAGGTGTGTTGTCATGTGATTTTCCAGGCGGCAGCAGAACAATGGGTCCTCTGCGCTGCAGACCCCCTATCTGTGCGATCCCATTACAAAGACAAAGCAGGACTTCATGAATATAAACACTGTGTGTGCACAGAAGTTAAAGTAGTCAGTTTCTAC
>NW_018128445.1:53992-54605 GCF_001952655.1 Monopterus albus
ATGCAGACATTCAAAAGTTGCAGAAAGTAAGCAGATTCTACCTCATTCAAATTGTAAGACATATAAGCAAGGAGAATGACTGTATTAGAAAATAACCAGGGCTCAGTAATGCACAATAATCAATACAGCTGTAATCAGGTAAGATAAAGTTATGAAAGGTAACTAAAGGGAACTAAAGGCATGAGAAGTAACTAAAACTGATAAAGTAACTAGAGTCTATAAGACTCAAATCTTACAGCCCGAGTAGTGTCGTTTAGCCAGGGCACTGCCTGCATCTTGGCTGGTCTGCGTCAAAGAGGGGCAATAAAATCCAGTATATCCTGGCAAGTGGTCGTTAATGAACTCAATAGTTCCTCAGTATTCGTAAAGGAGGAGACATCATCCATCAAATACAGACCAGTTTTTAAAATGAATAGAAAACTCTCCTGCTGTAGAGGAAGTGACAGTATGTCTAAAAGCAGCAGGGATAAAAAGTTTATCTACCAGTGACAGAGCAGCAACATTGAATAAAACAGGCAAGTGATCCGAAAACTGAGAGTCACATATTTCGGTAATGGAAGCAGGCAGTCCATGAGAGATTACAAGGTCCAGTGTGTGTCCACGCTCGTGTAGG
>NW_018128445.1:54627-61000 GCF_001952655.1 Monopterus albus
CCATGCACCGACTGAGTGAGGTTAAAAGAGTCAATAATATTTAAAAATCTTTGGCGAATGGATCATCAGGACAGCAGATGTGAATGTTAAAATCACAGAGTATTAAAAGCTTATCAAACTTTGCCAGGATAAAACCCAAGAACTCAGAAAATTCCTGAATAAAACCCTTGATTGAATTTAGGAGGATGATAAACCACTGCACACAGTAGTGGATAAGAGAGCTCTATCACAAACAGCTGTAACTCAAAAGTGGAGAAACAGGATAATCACCTTTACTGCCCAAGTATGTTACACACAAGGAATTTGTTTCTAGTACAGAACCGATGGCAGCCATCTGCGGCACCAACTCAACCGATGGCTCTAACCATCGGGGGCAATGGGGGGTTCAGTGTCTTGCCCAAGGCCAATTCGACACATGGACTGGAGGCACCGAGATTCAAACCCTCGACCTTCTGGTTGAAGAGTCGACTGCTCTACCCACTGCACCACTGCCGCCTCCCCTTAGTAGGAGTCCACTGTGAGCTGCTGACATTTAAAACTGTTTTTAAAAACTGATGCTAGGCCGCCACCCCTGCCTGGTGTACGCAATACGGTGGGAGAATGCATAATGCTCACCTTCTTTTAACCAGGTGTCAGTCAGCAACATAAAATCTCCTGTGATATGAAAAAGTAATTTAAAATAAAAGTCTTGTTAGCCAGAGAGCTGGCGTTAATCAAACCTATCCAGATCAATGAAGCAGAGTTCAGCTGCTGGGAAGAACATCTCAGTGATAGGAGGTTGGACCAGTTTACACCTCTTCTTGGGTGTCATGGAAATCAACATGGAAGAGGTGGCGAGGAGTCCAGACTAATGGGCCAAAGGCAAGCGCAGGTGAAGCCAGGCCAGTGACACATAAGAGAATGATGGTAAATCAAGTCGGATTTACAGTGAAGGCCGGAGACTTCTGTAGGTGCCAAACGCCAAAGGGCCTTGAGCCTGACAGCCTCTTCCTTTGTCTTTTAGGTCGCTTTCTTTGTGGGCAAATGAAGTAAGGACGGCGCAGGTATGCCGGTACCTTTGCTAGTGGCCGTGGGAGAGACTTTGCATGATCCCAGCTGTGTACACTGAGCACTTTTCCATGGACAAACGAATATTGAGAAGGGCTGTGCAAACATAAACTAATAGAACCAATGATTTCCAAGTTACAGTCAGCAGAAACATGCTCTGCTTCGATCGCCAGATCTAAACCTTCTGTGCACACCTCCATACCCCTGCCCCTATGGCAGCCTCCTTACATTACTGCTCATGCAGCCACCTAGCTCCACATCTTCAACCAGAGCCACTGACAAAAAAGGTGGACCATTTACCTACAGTGAGGAGGCAGATCAATCTACAACAACTTTAATGATGCAGGCTGTTTTATTTCAGTGTTGGTTCCTCCACATCTGCTCCTTCTGCGAAGGAACCCATTCTTTCTTCATCTGTCCCCACCACACAGTGACTGGATGTCTGTTAATATTCCTGCCATTCAGGAGGCACTTCATGAATGCCTCAACAGAATATTTGTTTCTTTCCTCATTGATGGTTTCACCAAGGGTTTCCCAACGTTATCATCTCCCATACCTGTAACAATCAGTCCTTAAAGAACCCAACACAGTTGATCAGTTACTGGCAAACCAGCTAGAGCAGCAGTCCCCAACCTGCACCAGGGACCGGTTTCATGCATGAAAATCTTTCCGCAGACCAGGTAGAGGCACGAGGATTCCAATAAAAAAAAACTTTGTTAGTTTATAGTATGTAATCTAAATGCAACAAATACACTTTATATTAGGCAATTACAATAATTCTACACTATGATATCAACTCACCATAATGTAGAGTCAGTGGGATCCCTAGGCTTGTTTCCCTTCAACTAGAAAAAAATTCCAAGGGCCTGTCTTCTAACGTGGGGTGTTTTGTCTCAATGTGGCGAAGCATTTTTGAGGGTTTCATGGCTTCATTAGCTAGTCGGTCATCGTAAATTATGCATAGCAGGTGTGGAGCTTGTGTATCACCTGTTGCGATGAACCCGTAATTTAGGTAGGAATCGTGGTATTTTCTATTAAATGCAGCTTTCTTTTTGGCAGTCATTTTGGAAACAGTCATTTTCCAAACTAAGACTAATGAAAGAAAAATAACTAATTTTAACCACGAAATTTTTTTCTTTGCGGCCTGGTACCAAATGATCCATGGACCAGTAGCGGTCCAGGGACCAGGGGTTGGGGATCCCTGAGCTAGAGCCTAGTTTCATGATCAGTCCGTTCAGTCAACCACCATTTTCCATCTATCTATTTTATCTATTAACCCCTTCAAAAGTCACCACTCTGGGAAAAAGGCTCATCATAGGCCTCTCCACACCCCATGGCAGCCATGTCCCCAGAATCAACAGTTTGATTCCAAGTGACAAGTTTTCCCTTAACTATGCTAAGGTCAGCCATGCCATTTATCTCATTAAACTTCCTGGGAGGGGAACCTGACTTTCCCATGGTAGATATTGCAAATGCCTTCAAGGCCCTGCCCCTCCATCTGGACTACTGGCACTTCTTCAACATACACTAGTATTAACCCATATTACTTGGCTGTGGGGCTCACCTCTGGTTGCAAAGGCAGCCCAAACCTTTTTGATTCCTTCACTGAAGACCTGTGTTGGATTCTTTTAAATAACTATGGGGTCCTACACATGGTCCACCTTTTGGATGATTTTCTCTTCATTTCCCTGGCATCCTCACCTCTGGCTGGACGTTTATCCTCCATCATCCCAGCTTGCAAGGACCTTGGTGTTCCATTAGCCCTGGAGAAAACCAAAGACTCCTCTACATTGCTGGAGTTCCTCAGCTAGACCCTATCCTCTGTCAGGCTTCCCTGCCTTTATGCAAACTGGACCACATTAATCTCATTGTATCTAACATCCTACTGGCACCTGCATGCACTAAACAGCAACTGCGTTCTTTCATTTGCCACCTTAAAAAAGCAATTGTCCAGCCTCTTCTCAAAAAGCCAAATCTTGGCCCTTTAGTGTTCTCTAATTTTAGACCAGTGTCTAAATTATCTTTTATGTCTAAAGTTCTGGAGAAGATTGTTTTTATCCAACTCAATTTTTTTCTGACAGATAGGGTTAGGGTTAGCAATTTCAGTCTGGTTTTGAATCAAAACATAGTACTGAGTCTGCATTATTAAAAACCAGTATAAACCTTACTTCATAAAGTGTCCCGAGATGACTTTTGCTGTGATTTGTGCTATACCACACACACACACCAGCCACTTCATTACATTACACCTATACCACTGTGTCAATGTAACATCTGTGTTTATGAAGCTCACAATGTTTCAGTTGTTGAAAGTGTCAATTGTATAAATTCAGTTTATTATTGAAGTCATTGTTAAAGGTGTTGTTGTACTGGGCTACATTATATTTAGAGGTGTCTATATTTTTGTACTCCCCAGCAACATACATGAGTGTGTTAGAATATTAGGACTGTTTTTTTTTAAATTAATGATTAAGCTAATGCTTTGCCAAAGGTAAGGATTATTATTTTTATATTCAAGAAATTTATTATTAAAACTGTTTATTTGTTCTTTTAACCACATGACTCAATTTGTTTCTATGATTGTTTCTTTGTGAAACCATTTTTGCATAAGTTAATCACAGATTAACTGATCTGCGATTAGCCTTAAAAGAGACTGGCTTATTTGAAAACTTCCATAAAACCTTTCCCTCTTATCTGACTTGCTTTTCCATATAAAAGTGCTTTTTCTAATTTAGGATGTCCTTCAAAACTTCCAAGGGAACAAAGTTGTTGGCGCTAGAGGCATTTTTCTTTAAATTACTACTTCAAGACTTGGTTTCCCAGCCCAGTAATAACTGGCTTCAGTCATCAATCTATTTCTGTTGTCTGCTCCAGTTCATACAGCGCAACAAGGACACACTCCTTGTTTCTACACCACTCTGCTCCTGTTGGGAGCTTTGTCTCACTGGTGTCAGCCCGCATTTGTCAGGTCAGACAAAAAATTGTGATTAAATTAATTATATTATATAATATTGTCAGGTCAGACAAAAAATTGTGATCAATTTAATTATATTATATAATATAAAATATTTCAAATCACTGGTCCACTGCTCTCTGTGAGCCTGCTTTGTCTCTTGTATTCTTACGACTACGAGAGAAAACCAACTAAAGACAACAGAGTGAGTCAGTGAAGGGTTGGACTTCCATCATGTCCCTCTGAGCCCAGTCTGTGTTTGTGGCTGCTCTCAGTGTAACAACAAAACAGGATGACAGTCCAGCAGCTGCCTCAGTTTGGGTTACACTGGGAGAGCTCTCAGTGAAGAACTGTGGCTCCATCAGTTGTGAACATGGACGTGTAGGAGCTGGGAGCTGAATGTCAGCGGTGATAATTCATAAGCACTTCATATTAGTTATCCTTTGGGCTTTTATTTAAAGTTCTGTTTATTTGACTTGAGAAATGTGATGCTGGGTTATGTAATTTAGTGCATGTAACTTTTTCATCTCTGTAAATTCTAAACATATGTTTTGATTTATATGAAATGCATTAATTATTCTGAATACTTTGGTCCCACTAGTGAATGAGCTGTGCTGCTGTGCAGACATGAAGAGCAACAACAGCCTGACTCCCTCCTATTTTCAGTTCACTGTGTTTGCAGACTATGGGCCCCTCAGATATCTTTTCTTCAGTCTCTCTCTGTTGATCTACGTGACTATAATCTCTGCTAATCTTGTCATTGTTCTGTCAGTCTGCCTGGAGAACTCTCTGCATCAGCCCATGTATATTTTCATCTGCTCTCTGTGTTTAAACTCTCTGTATGGCTCGACCGGCTTCTTCCCCAGGTTCCTGATGGACCTTCTGTCCGATACTCATTTCATCTTGCGTCCACTCTGTTTCACTGAGATGTACATTACTAACACTTATGTTGCAAATGAGGTGACTCTCCTCACAGTCATGGCCTATGACAGGTTTGTTGCTATTTGCCAGCCTTTACACTATCACAGTAAAATGACATTTAGTACGGTTCTGATGCTGTTGTTCTTTGCTGTGTTGTACCCTGTGAGTGTTTTAGGCTGCTTTTTCTATCTGGCCACCACTTTGCCTTTGTGTGGAAACAAACTGCAGAGGGTTTTTTGCAACTGCTGGACTTTAATCAGTCTCTCCTGTGTGGACACAACTGTGATCAACACAGCAAGTCAGTTTGTTGTTCTGACATCAATATTCATTCCCCTGTCCTTTGTCCTGTACACCTACTTGCGCATTCTGCTTGTCGGCAGGAGAAGTTCATCTGAATTCAGAGGAAAGGCCTTACAGACCTGCCTGCCCCACATAGTGACCTTTGGGAACTATTGCATCTCTGTGTTCTGTGAGATTTCACTGAGTTGGTATAAACTTGATGCAGTAAATTCATTTGTCATTGTTGCTTTATCTCTGGAGGTATTGATCATCCCTCCCATGAGTAACCCTCTAGTTTATGGCCTGAACCTGCCTCAGATCAGAGCAGTAATCTTTTATTTTTTAAGGGTAGAAAAAATGGCTTTATAAGACAGCAACACAGCTCTTCTGATGAGAGTTCATGGAGGCTGGTGGCAAATAAAACAGTTTAAGGAGCAGCTGCATCCATGAACACCAGTTATCATGTGCTGCCATTTGCTGTTTTCAACAAATCCGAATCCATGTGAAGAAAGTAGATGCAGACTTTAACTAAACCACACTACAACACATTAATAATGGTTGTGTTTTATATGCAAGTTCCAACTCATATCAGACTAAAACATGTCTCAAATACTCATATTTGAATTTTCATTTACAGAAAAGCATATTTCCGCTGGATATGATCTCCTCTGTTTCCATGTGCTACCATGTCAAATGCTCTATGTAATAACATATTTTAAAAACCTTTATGAATAATAAATCCACTTCTGTACTGGTTTTCTGGCTGATTAACAACAATAGACACTGGACATTAATTATATATACTTTTAGCATATCTTTATTTCATTTATTTTATATAATGTTGTGTTAACATTTTAACAGGCTGCAGTTTAAAGGTTCTGTTATGGTTAGCCCCCCTCGCCACTTTATGAATAATAAATCCACTTCTGTACTGGTTTTCTGGCTGATTAACAACAATAGACACTGGACATTAATTATATATACTTTTAGCATATCTTTATTTCATTTATTTTATATAATGTTGTGTTAACATTTTAACAGGCTGCAGTTTAAAGGTTCTGTTATGGTTAGCCCCCCTCGCCAGGAGGGTGAGGGAGAACTAGGGGTAGGACTCAAGATAGCCGGCCCAGGTGCTAGTACGAAAAAAGGTTTAATGGGGAAAAATAAGACAAC
>NW_018128445.1:61368-64904 GCF_001952655.1 Monopterus albus
GCGCAGCGGCCGCCGAGCGACCCTGACAGGTTCGTACATGGATCTGAAATCCAACAGCAGGTGCCTTTAAACCCTTCCTTGACAACCTGCAGGAACCCTAACGCTGGCTACTGTTTTGTGTATATTGCATCTATCAGTCAAATCAGATGAACAGAGAATATAAACTGTGCACCCATTTTTCTTTTTTGTCTGTTTCTACATATTTACTTATTTTATGTATTTTAATCATAGCAGCAAGCAATAAGATGAAATATCAGAATCAATCATCCTTATTTGATTGGCTTACAGCTAAATAAATCAACTGCTATTTCCAAACATCAATTTAAACTATTATACTGATTAATATCATTACAGTTGAGCCGTCAATCATGGAGTAAAAGTCAAAGAGTTTCTCACTGATTTCTAGTCCTCAATTGGTTTAAGTTAGTGATTGTGGCATTTTGTCGAAAATCATTCTTCCCTCGTAGATTTTCCTTTAGGTGGGGGATTCACACATTGGTTACTGTGAGGTGGAGTTTATCAAACAGTTCAATTGTGTTACTTGTGCATGTGGTGTGGTTGGACCCCAAATGCAGACGTGATCAGAAGAGTAGTGACAACAGAAAAGAGCTTATTGGTTATCGCAAAACGACAGGCAGTAGTAACTCAGAGGCAATGGCAGACAGCCTAGCTGGCCAGGGTGGTTGGAGAGCCAAAACAGGACTGGATGAGGAGTGGGCAAGGACCAGGAGGAGCAGAGGACCAAGTTTAGGGACCAGGAGCATCCAGAAAAGGATCCAGGAACCAGGACGAGTCAGTGGCTCAACAGGGAAACAGCAGAAGACCAGGTGAAACAGCAGAAGGATCAGAATCAGAATCTGCTTTATTGGCCAGGTGTGTCAGACACACGAAGAATCTGACTCTGGTATATCGTTTCTCAATGTGTATGTACATATCCCCATGCAAGGGGCAAGTAAACAGTAAACCAACATAAGGATGTCTAATATAACAAAATAAGCGGTATTAACAAGCAACAAACAGTGCAAACGATGCAAAATAAGCAGTATAAACAGACAGTAAACAATGCAGACTGTCAGGATCAGTGTGGAAAGCTGCCGATAATATCAAGGGTGAACTCAATTATAGAGCTAGACGAGGGTAAACGAAAAACTGTCTCTTTAATAATAACACGGACAACAAAACCATACAGAAAACTACAGAAAACATGAAACACACACTCAGGTCGAAAATACAGTCCAGGGTCAGAGCAAGCAAACTTACACAGCCAAGGGATCCAAAACGAGATGTCAGAGAGGGAAGTCCGATAATCCATACACGAAAGCAGTCCAAATCAAGAGGGCAAGGCAGAATACAATGGTCAAAAAACAGTCTGGGGTCAAAACAAGAAATACAGGCACAAGGAAAAACACTGGAAAGTCTGACATGGGTGAGAGAACAATCTTTCCGATGGGGAAAAGCTGCTTATATTGGGGTGAAAACAATTGAGTGTTGATTAAATAAAAGGTCCATAATTGAGATATGGCGAAACCAGAATGTTGTGTCAAAATTAAAGCATGAGACCGGAAACAGGTGGGAGAGAATCATGACAGTAGAAAAACAAAGGAATGCTCATTGAGATGAGATAATAGGAATAAAATAGAGTACTTAAAAATAGAGACCTGGGCAAGGGGCAAGTAAACTGTAAACCAGCATAAGGCTGTGTAATATAAAAAATAAGCAGTATTAACAAGCAACAAACAGTGCATGCAATGTAAAATAAGCAGTATAAACAGACAGTAAAACAATGCAGACAACAAGGAATGCTCATTGTGAAATGGGATAAGTAGGAATAAATAAAATAGAGTACTTAAAACTAGAGACCTGTACAAATCTGTATAATCTGTACAAGGTATATTTACAGGTATTGCACTGAGGGTTATTGTCCAGTCATATGGGTCAAGTGTTCATCAGAGTGATGGCCTGGGGTAAGAAACTGTCCCTGTTCCTGGCTGTCTTGGGGTACAGTGACCTGTAGCACCATCCAGAGGGGAGGAGTTATAGCAGATTATGTCCTGGGTGTGAGGGGTTTGCAGTGATCCTCTCAGCCCTCCTGTGAGGTGTACAGGTCCTCCATGGAGGGCAGGCTTGCACCAATGACCTTTTCTGCAGTCCTGACTGCCCTCTGAAGTCTGTACTTGTCCTGTTTGGTTGCTGAGCCAAACCAGATAGTGATGGAGGTGCAGAGAACAGACTCAATGATTCCTCTGTAGAACTATATCAGCAGCTCCTGGGGCAGGTTGAACTTCCTGAGCTGGCGCAGGAAGTACATCCTCTGCTGTGCCTTCTTGATGATGATCCCACTGTTGGATGCCCACTTCAGGTCCTGGGAGATAGTGGAGCCCAGGAACTTGTAGGACTTTACTGCTGATACAGTGCTGCCAAGTATGGTGAGGGGGGGGTAAGGTGTGGGGGGGATTCTTCTTGAAGTCCACTGTCATCTCCACTGTTTTGAGTGGGTTCAGCTCCAGTTTGTTGCAGCTACCCCACCAAGACAAATCTGAATAAGGAAGGAGTCCATCTTTCTTCATTTTAGTGCTGATTTATTTTAAAGCCACAATAAAAATTACAGAACACAACCCAGGTCGCTCCCTGCTCCAGACAAGCTGCTGAAAGAAAGGAGCTCTCGGAAACACAGAGCCTAATACAGTATATTTATAAGTTTTTGGGCTAACCCCTTACACAGACAGACATAAAAACATCACGAGTTGGAGTCAGTGAAGCGTCTCCTTCTCTTATCTAGAGCTCCAGCTGCATGGAGCCGCTGGCCATAACAAAATGAAGAATTTCAATGTGTGTGTGTGTGTGTTGTCATGTGGTGCGTAACTAAAGCATTCATTCAGACATAATTCTAACACAAGATTAATACAAGGAAACAATTGGTGTCAAGGTACACTTTTCAGAATCAACATTGTCTTCTAACCTTGAAGCAAAGCAGACTACAGCAGACTTTGAATCTTACTAAATTGCATTACTAATACATTTGTCTAACACATTAATATCTAATGATTATCTGACTGATTTATTAATATCTAACAAATTCCCCCTTTTGACACGATTTTTATCGTGTCAACCTAAATCAAATGTCCTTGTTGTCCCCAGATTAGGCATCCAAGGAGGAGAGAGCCCCCCCTTACCAGCCCCTCCGAGGAAAGCCCAGAACTGAGTACCACGGGCAAAATCTGAAATAATAACATAAAATGATGGCATGTAAGCTGGTCTTCATTGTTGTGGTCCTATATGTATGCTTCTATGTGAAACCTGAGTCTTCATTGCAATTATAGCATTTTTCAAACAGAACGTGGAAATGTCTAAACAGCATGTAGCAAACAATCATTGGTTAATCATAACATTTGTAGGACATAACAAGTGCGATGGATGAGAGGAAATATAAGATGGGAATATTTATTGACCTAAAAAAAGCATTTGACACAATCAATCATGAGTTATTAATGGATAAGTTAGAAAAATATGGGATCAGAGGAATGGTTCTGAAATGG
>NW_018128445.1:66846-73695 GCF_001952655.1 Monopterus albus
CAGTGTGTGCAAACCTGGTCAAGAACTACAGGAAACGTTTGACCTCTGTAATTGCAAACAAAGGTTTCTGTACCAAATATTAACACTGATTTTCTCAGGTGTTCAAATACTTATGTTCAGCAGTGCAAGACAAATAAATTCTTTAAAAATCATACGATGTGATTTCCTGAAAAATGTTTTTTAATTCTGTCTCTCAGAGTGGGAATGCACCTACAATGTGAATTTCAGACCCCTCCATGATTTCTAAGTGGGAGAACTTGCAAAATCGCAGGGTGTTCAAATACGTCTGTTTTTTTTAGTATAATATGTGTGTGGGTAGAAGTGAATTATTTACTGCTTGCAAACCAATGATGGTAAGATGATGTCATGGGGTAGGACTGGATAAGTCTGACTTCTTCCTACTCCATTCAAGCATGTACTAGGTATATGCAAATTGATATTGGATTATGTGTAAAATTATGTGTGTTGTCATATCAACTGTTTTACATGCTTGAAAGAATAAATCAAATCAAATCAAATCAACATTTGCAGGAGAAATCCATTATGCTGGAGACTACAGATCTTCTTCCAGTATCACACATTTATCACAAAATTATATTCAATAATCAGAATCAATCACACAGCTATGAGTCCACACCACCTACCTGTATGCAAGAATATATGTGGGTATATGTTAACCCTTAGCAATAGTATGAAGGAGGGTCACGGTCTTCTTCTCGGTCGAGGGGATCCTCTTCAATCTCAGACTCACCGGGCTCAGTGAGTGAGATCATTGGCATGGTTTCCCATGGAGAGTGGTATTGAACCATCTCATAGGCAGGAGTCAATGGGTATCTATTATCAATGGCAGTGGTGATACACTTTAGACAAATATGCCTAATGCAGGGGATGCAGCCACATCCACACAGGGTCAGCAAAGTAACTGCTGCCACAAAAGATGTAAACAAAGAAACCACTAAATTTTTCCACTTGCCAAAAATTTTAACAAACCAATCTATGTAATTTTTAATTTCTGAATAGTCAGCCATCAGGAGCAGTGTTATTAGGAATGTATGTACAACACTGTTGCCCAATCATAGTACAAACACCCCTTTTTTCAGCCAGAATGAAGTCTACCAATCTGTTCTGATACGACATAAGAGAAGTGGCTGCCAGTTGCTCCTGAAACCCAACAACTAAATCTCTGGTAAGATTAGTGAGATTAGTAAGATTAGTAAGGTTAGTAAGACTCTGAACATTAAAATGGACATAGGACAGTATACAAATGTGTCAAAAACGGCACATGATGCTGCCGATAAAGTCGTGGGGAACTCAATTAAAGTGCCAGACCAGGATACATAAAACAAAACCGTCTCTTTAATAAGAGTACTAACGCAAAACAGAAAAATGATACAAGACACAGTGTAAACATAAAACGCACTTACAGTTCGGAATAACAGTCCAAGGTCAGAAGCCAGCAAACACATACATCCAAGGAATCCAAAATGCATAGTCCAAAAAGGAGTTCGATAATCATACACAGGGAAGCAGTCCAACTTTAAAGGGACAGGCAATATGCGGTGGTCAAAAACAGAAATCCAGGATCAGATACAAAATGTCAGGCAGGAAATAGTGCTGGAAAGTCAGAGCTGGAGTCTAGAACAATCTGGCAGCGTCCTGGTGGGAGGACGCTGCCTAAATAAAGGTGAAGAACAGGTGCAAACAATAAGGAGCAGGTGAAACAAATGTGAGTAATAATTAAAGTAAAAAGACCGAAAATGTGGTGAAACTGTAGTGGCTAAAAATAAACAAGGTAACAGTATGTACTTCATATAGATATTATTTGCACTAGTTGTGTAAGGGAGAGCTGAGTGATTATGGGTTCATTAAGTTCATGTGAGCTGAACAATGAGCTTATGTAAGTTGGTCAAGATGTTTTTTGTTTTTGAAGTACATCTCAGGGTGTTGTCTCCTGAAACTGGAGACAGGAAGCTAAGTTCAGAAACTGATGTAACAGCCTAAGGAAAGCTGCGGATAAAAGAGTGGGCCTGAAGGGTTAGACAAGAGAGAGAATGCTACCGGGACAGTAAAACGTGTACTTTTTGGGGACCCGGCCGGGGGGAGACTGTGGGTTGACAGAAAGATTGACTCGTGACCAACATCAACTGACTGGACTGACGCTTTTGACAATCTTCTTATTTAATGCTTTATCTATCACATTGCAGGAGGAGAATCTCTGTTCTCTGTTTCCCTAACTACAAGATTATCTGTTTAAATACTACTCTTTTCAGAATATTTGTAATATTGAATGATGCTTTAAATTGGGATGGTTTGTCTGAATTAATTTAGTCGGCATCACACTCTAGCAACGACAAACCTTGCCGTTGTCTCTGCAGATAGGAGCCTAAGTTGGGAGAATTTTACATTGAATCTCCCATCTTGACTGTCCTCAAAGAATTTGTGTGAAGGGAACCAAATAACTTGATTTTATTGACAGGTGGTGGAAGACTGCTGCGATTACTAACACTAACACCATTATTAACACCGATGTAAATAACTTGCTTTAAATGTTTGCAGGATACATTGATGTTGTTTTTACATGTCTGAAGCTTATGTGATTGTGAAACAGCCTATTACGATTGACAAAGAAAAAGGTATAAGATGTCAGACAGTGGATTGGACAGCATGAAATTATGAGTTATAAAAGTGTCTGCATTTGTTTAAATTTTAGGGTGAGGCTGTGGAGCAGAGGTCTGTCCTATTTGTGGATTCTCACTCCAAGTGTTTTCTGTATGTGAATAAGTGTGGACTTTAATGTGTGTTTAAACATGTGAACTTATATTTTTTTAGTGTTGTGTAATCGACTGAGATGTGTGTCTGAAGTTAGGGACAGAGGGATGACAGAGTTGTGTGTCTTGCAATTTCTTGTTGTTCTTGTCAATTTTGTGTGTTTTCAGACTATTTACTGTGTTGCTGAAGTGAGTATAAGACTTTTTTATTTTTGTGAAACAATGAGTAATTCTCCCCCTCTAATACTGTAGTTATTAAAACCTGATGTTTAGGAAGGCTCTAGTCTTTGAAGGTAGTGTAGTGTTTTGTAGTCTATAGACTTGTGTTTTTTGTTTTTTCAAGTTGTCATGGTCTGGAGAGTGAAAGGTCATGTGGGTATTGACTTGTTTGTATGAATAACTATTTCTTAATATTAGTAGCACATGACTGTTGAACATTGGCTATTGCATTTGTAGTTACAACCTACTATTAAAATGGTAGGGTTTTTTGTTGCTGTAGTTGATGCAGGAGGGAATAGTGGCTTGTTGTTTTAATGCGCGTAGTGCTGCCTCTGCTGCCTGTTTTTTCTTTTTTTAAAAGAAGGGTGCAGACGTCCTGTCCCCTTCGCAGAAAAGCACCCCCAAAGCATGATGTTACCACCCCCATGCTTCACAGTAGGGATGGTGTTCTTGGGATGCAACTCATCCTTCTTTTTCCTCCAAACACGACGAGTGAAGTTTAGACCAAAAAGTTCTACTTTGGTCTCATCTGACCACATGACTTTCTCCCATGCCTCCTCTGGATCATCCAGATGGTCTTTGGCAAACTTCAGACGGGCCTGGACGTGTGATGACTTGAGCAGGGGAACCTTCCGTGCAATGCATGATTTGAAACCATGACGGCGTAGTGTTCTACTGACAGTGACCTTTGAAACTGTGGTCCCAGCTCTCTTCATGTCATTGACCAGCTCCTCCCTATCGTTCTGGGCTGATTCCTCACCTTTCTTATCATCAGTGATACCCCACGAGGTGAGATCTTGCATGGCGCCCCAGTCCGAGGGAGACTGACAGTCGTCTTTAGCCTCTTCCATTTTCTAACAATTGCTCCAACAGTTGATCTATTTTCACCAAGCTGCTTGGCAATTGCCCCGTAGCCCTTTCCAGCCTTGTGGAGGTCCACAATTTTGTCTCTGGTGTCTTTTGACAGCTCTTTGGTCTTGCCCATGGTAGTAGTTGGCGTCTGACTGACTGTGGGGTGGACAGGTGTCTTTAAAGAGCTCAGACAGGTGCTACTAATTTAGATTAATGAGTGGAGTAGAGGTGGACTTTTTCAAGGCACAGTAACAGGTCTTTGAGAGCCAGAATTCTTGCTGTTTCTCAGGTGTTCAAATACTTATGTTCAGCAGTGCAAGACAAATAAATTCTTTAAAAATCATACAATGTGATTTCCTGAAATTTTTTTCTTAATTCTGTCTCTCAGAGTGGGAATGCACCTACAATGTGAATTTCAGACCCCTCCATGATATCTAAGTGGGAGAACTTGCAAAATCGCAGGGTGTTCAAATACTTCTGTTCCTCACTGTAGATATTATTTGCACTAGTTGTGTAAGGGAGAGCTGAGCCAGCCGGATCCCCTCCATCTTCAGTGCCTGCTGTCGTCATCCCCCAGCTGATATACGCACAGCCAGGGGGGTGGGCTGGAGGGCCTCAGAGCACAAGAAAGTTTCCTGCAGGCCAAAGAGCAAGGTGCTTCCACTGTGGAAAGTCATGGCATGTGAGAGACAGATGCCCCGAGACAATTTTACCAGATTTTTTAATAGCAAAAAGCAAATAAGTGCTATTGTAATGAACACTTCAAACTGGAACCAGAACCAGCTGGCAGCATGAAACAGTGACTGTACATGTTACTTAGTAACTTCGTGTTTTTTTGTGTTGGGAACACTGTGTCCTGGTCACACTACTGTGAACACTGCAGTATAAATAAAGACTCCTACCGGGACCAGCTAAGGGCACACAGCCACAGTGACTGGAGTTATTTCTGAAAACTCTCAGCTCCCTCCTCCCATAGCTCAAACACACACACACACAATATATACTTTGTTTGCTTCCTGAAAGTCACGGCCAAAGAATTTCACTTTGCACACTTTGTTTTCTGCAAAGAAAACTGTGTCCATGGCAACAGCTCCAGCTCACTGTGTTATGAAATGACTTAGTGGCTGTTTACTAAAATTAGTCAGGACACGGTCAGTCAGCCTGAGCCACTCAGAGCGAGCTAGGGGCTGAACTCAGACCTCCACAGAGAGCAAAAGGGTCTGCAGGGATCTAGATTTAGCTCATTCTTAATGAAGTGTCATACAATCAGAAGCGGAACAGGAAGGAACTAAAGGACTTACTCTCCCTCCCCCCGCACAGCCGCACTGGTAGGTTCCTCTCCATTCAGCTGAGGGTTGGTGTAACCCAGAGTCCCTGAGTAGTTCACATCCTGAGGGGTTACAGCAGAGTAGAAAGGATTAATAACCTCCCCCCACAATGAGCCAGCATGACTGGGAGCGGATCATCACTTACCTTGATGACTGAAGGAGCCGCCATCTCCTTCATGGACCCCGGTTTCCTCAGGTCCCTGTTGCTCTGCCGGTGTCGCTGCCGCATGATGTACTCATAGGTACTGAGTCTGTTCCACACTGTAAACACACAGAGTTTATGGCCGCTCTGCCTCCACCTGCTGGCATCTGCTTTAAACTGCAGCTTTGTCTAATTCGTTTTCCCCTTCAGTGTTAAATTCACATTTTTATTTAATTTTGGAAAAACTAAAGGACAGTAAAGTGTTCCACCATACACCCTGAACTGGGACATTACAGGAGGATCAAACATGAAGACTATTTTACGGCAGACAGTCAGGTGTCAACTCTTACTCAGGTAGATGTGGAAGCAGAGGAGGTGACAGAGCAGCACAGATGACAGCAGACCCAGAGCGATGGTGACAGCAGCCAAAGCAGGAATCACCACTGCTGCCGACCTGAGCGGAGCCACCGGCAGGAAGACAAACCACATGCCTGTCTCATTCCTCACTACAGGGGACACACAGACAGGTGAACTGTGCTGAAAGGAACCCTGGGAGCTTCTAGGTAGCCTTTATTCACAGATGGTCCTCTCAAGCCATAAAGACTCCTCAGAGACGTGCACTAGCTGCAGTAACACAGATCTGAGGTTAGCGCTTACCCAGGAAGTGTTTGTCAGTACGGAGTTTGGACGGGTCCACAAAAAACTCAATGAAGACATAGAGGGCGATAACAAGAACCAGAGAGATGCCCAGCAGAGCCGAGATTACACTGTGGAGGAACAACCTGCAGGATACACAGCACTACTCATTACACACAGTACTATAAAAGTACCATACACAAAAAGAACTCCTGTGTTCTCAGAACTGTTAAATGCAATCGTTCACACTGTAAACAGAACTGACTGAAATACTGTGAAATAGAAAATTATAAACAATGTCAAACATAAAGAATGTGATCATACAACTACAATAGAAGAAACTAAAAACACCAGAAACAATTTCCAGGTTTTAAAGTAACATATGTGTGTGTGTGTAAGCTATTGTACATCTCTCATTCAATGTTTTTGCTCCACTTCCTGATGATGACCAAACTGTGAGCATGTGATGCAGATAAAAAGTGATGGTAATATCAGAAGAAGACACCGCTCTGCCTGATGATATGTTGATTTATAATCAAGGGAAACATTTCACAGTGTGCTGATTCTTTTCTAATAACAGACACCAGAGTTTAGCAGTGAACATCCCAGTCTCCACATTATTCTGAGCTGCAGTGACAGAACAAAAACAGTGACAGTCAGGAACCCTGTCGGGAATCCAGCTTTTATGACGTACTTAGTGTCAAACTCTCTCTGTTAGATGCTCTGCTGTCTCACAGCTGTTGCACACACGATATCTCATCAAGGTGGCTCGCTTTGATGAACATTAGGTTGCGGCTCGTTGGCTGTCTGCCTTACTACAGAAAAGAGGTGTCACTTGTGTTTTAACAACATTTCACTTATGATTTATTGATCCAGGAACTTTGAATATGTGAATACTCTTTCC
>NW_018128445.1:79420-80369 GCF_001952655.1 Monopterus albus
GTTATCTATTCTATTTATTGGTATGTGTGCTTGATATTGAGTGTGAACCGCTGCTGAAACAATGCAATTTCCTAGATTGGGATTAATAAAATATTTCTATCTATCTATCTATCTATCTACCTATCCAGCCAGCCATCCATCCATCCATCCATCCATCCATCCATCCATCCATCCATCCAGCCAGCCATCCATCCATCCATCCATCCATGAACCTTCCGGGATCAAAACACGCAATATTAGTAAGACACAAAGAGCGTTTGTGAAGCGGTGCTCACCTCTTGCACAGTCATCAGTGGTTTTCATTACGGTTTCTGACTCAGTAGCCATTAACAAAAGGTCATCAACATATTGTAACAAAATGACCCTAGGTGGAAGTGATAGATCCTTCACGTTTTGTCGCAAAATGTGATTAAAGATGGAGGGGGAGTCAATGAAACTCTGTAGCAACCGCTGGTAGGTAAATTGTTGTCCCTGATACATGAAAGCAAACAAATCACGTGAGTCAGGGTGCAGTGGCACAGGGGAAAAGGCACTTGCCAGATCAATGCACGTGAAAAACTTTTGTGATGAACTTATAGCATTGAGCATGGTATAAGGATTTGGAGTGGCATAGTTTGTAGAGACCACAAGTTTGTTTACAGATCGAAGGTCATGAACCATCCTGTAGTCAAGTTTCCCAGCTTTAGGCACTGGATTTATAAGTGTGTTCCAAGGAGATGAAGTGAACTCCCGCTTGCAAAAGCCCTTTAATTGTGTTTTGGATACCACTAATTTGCTCAGGCTTCAGAGGATACTGAACTCTGTACACTGGTACCACCCCAGCACGTAGGGGTATGATGATAGGCTCCACATTGAGAAGTCCCACATCTGTAGGACAAGAGGTACAGAGAGAGGTGGGCAGACTATCTAACAATGTCTGATAGAGCGGGTGATCTATGTTCTCTTTGCC
>NW_018128446.1:0-1878 GCF_001952655.1 Monopterus albus
CAACCTCCCATGGATTTTATCATTGTTCAATAAACAGTGTCATTAGAATGTTTTGAACAAACCAGGGTTACATAATATTTTCACAACAGGGCTTTAACCTTGACATGCACAAAGGCTCAAATTTCTAATAACTGGCATTTAAACGTGATTATATTAAAAATTTTGTTTTGTGGCACACTGAAGTAAAAAAAAAATCTTGAATTTTACTAGACCTGTCATGTTGCTTATTTCTCCCTCTGCACATCTGATACACTCATAGCAGCAGACAGGTTTTCCTTTCTGGAGAACTTTGCGAGTTCCTGGGGGACATTTCTCACTGCAAACTGACACAGGCACCTGCATGGACAAAATAATATGAGAAAAGTGTATGGACACTGACTTTGTAAAGGTTTTATCTTTGCAAAACTGTATTGTTCATTCTGATGCACTGAACCCAAATATCAAGGCACAAAATACATTTAGGATGATTATAATGCATTTAATAACAGTGATGATATGGTAGTTTACCTGTTTTGAGTTCTGTGCCCAAATAAAAGACTCAAGTTGCATACTCAGCTGTTTGTATGCAGGTATAGATGCATCATAAAGACCGACTGTGGCATAGTCCACAATGCCATTTTCTGTTGGCTGCCGGTTTATAATTTCATACTTTGCTGCTGGGTCTCCATTCTCATTAAAGTAAACCTCATCTCCTTCCTTGGTTTTGAAATCAATTTTTCTTATGTGCTGTAAAATCTAAGAAGATGGATTTTAATGTTATTAATTGGGGCGGCGGTGGCTCATGAGATATTGTCAACTGTCTGGGTCATTTGTGCATGAATGGGTGAATGTGAAATAGTAAAATACTTTTTTAATAATAGTGCAAAATGCTTTGAGTTGCTTCAGTTTTAGAACAGCGCTATAAAAGACAATTTAATTAAAACAAACAGTGTGTGCACCTGTTAGCTCAACAGACTCTACAAATGTATTAAAACATTTAAACATTTTTACACTTTTACTACTTGAACCGATTTAATGCTGAACTCACCGTTAGTGGATCTAGCTGCACCTTGTAGTTACATGTTTCATTACACCCAAAAATAATATGAAGTGCATGTGCCACAGCATACACTCCTTTATAGACATTGTTAAATATAGGCATGAGTGACATATCAGTGAAGCTGTTTTGCACTCCAGTCAGATCTTCATGTCCAGTATATTCTCTCTGATTCTCTGCTGATGAGTTTGGCTGTTTGAACTTACTGGATGAATTGAGTTGCTTCACATCTAATATGAAGTCTCTCATGCCACTGACATGTGCTTTGGGGATGGACAGGCCTATGGCACCATCCAGAATGTGATGTGTATCCTTTGCTGCAGTTTGGGAATCCATCACCCATCCATCACTTCCCACCCACTGGTACCCAGTCAAGTTGTGCTGAGACATGGCATGTATTAGCACATCCATATCCATGTTTGAGGCAAAAGCTACAATCACCTTGGCAGTGGAAGCCTTGATGCCAATTATATTTATTATTTATAAGTCATAAGTATTCAGACCCTTTGCTCAGTATTTAGTAGAAGCACCCTTTTGAGCTAATACGGCCATGAGTCTTTTTGGGAATGATGCAACAAGCTTTTCACACCTGCATTTGGGGATCCTCTGCCATTCCTCCTTGCAGATCCTCTCCAGTTCTGTCAGGTTGGATGGTAAACGTTGGTGGACAGCCATTTTCAGGTCTCTCCAGAGATGCTCAATTGGGTTTAAGTCAGGGCTCTGGCTGGACCATTCAAGAACAGTCACGGAGTTATTGTGAAGCCGCTCCTTCGTTATTTTAGCTGTGTGCTTAGGGTCATTGTCTTGTTGGAAGGTGAACCTTCGGCCCAGTCTGAGGTCCT
>NW_018128446.1:15266-16382 GCF_001952655.1 Monopterus albus
ATGACCTGACTGACTGGCGCTCTGACAATCTTCTTATGCTTTATCTATTCCATTGCAAGAGGAGAGTCTCTGTTCTCTGATCTCTGTTATCTGTTTCCCTAACTACAAGATTATGTGTTTAAATACTACTTTATTCAGAATAATTGTAATATTAAATGATCCTTTAAATTGGAATGGTTTGTCTGAATGAATTTAGTAGGCATCACCACTCTAGCCATGACACTTGGATTCTACTTATCTTTTCTTAGAAACTAAACCATCTTAATACGTAACAAAGATACAAGAAACTCACATCTGATTGAAATACAAAAATTCCATTATTGCTTTTAACAGAACAATCAGAATTACACACTGATTTTACACAAAACTATCAATGCCTTAAAATCAAAACATAGATCTTTATATTTTGAACACATTACTTGACTAAACATTGATTATCATTGATTAGACATTGATCAAAGAGTCTATCAAACAGTTCTTTATTTTTGTGGATGGAACATTCATTTTCGTTACTTCCTCAATATGTTGTGTGTCTCTTCCCTGGGTGCCATGCACACAAACTTTTGCAGTTCCTCCTTTCAGGAATGTGTGTCTACTTCCTCTTTTCTGTGATTCTATATTTTTCACTCTGTTACATGTAAAATCACTTCTCCCCATTCTTTCAATACAATAATTTCACATTTTATTCTTACATATTCTCTGATTATTTCAACAAACACACACATAAATCATCTTATGATTATCTTTACTTATTAAAAGCTTAACTTTTGTTAGGACAAAACCTGGTCCTTGCATGTTCTTTTATGAAGAATGGTCAAAGACAAATCTGTCTTTTGAGATATTTATTACAATCAATATTTAATGCAAAATATTCTGGAAAAGCAATACAGAGCTCTGGATTCCGTCTCTTTCTGAAGCCCTATCACAGAGAAGTCAGTGCAAGCTGCTGCAGGAAGGCGGAACCACGAGTTTCCTCTGCACAGAGAATTTATGATGAGAGTCATGCAAATAATCTGACGTCAGCCTGGTTGTCCTTCATCCTCGTTCCTTGGTTGGTTTCTTGACCTCGATCTGATCTGACTCCTCATATGATGATCTTGTCACCAGGCAGATTTT
>NW_018128446.1:16479-18848 GCF_001952655.1 Monopterus albus
GCATATGATACTAAAATAATCCTGTAAATATATTTGCTAATGCAGATTACAATATTGATCCTAGAATTTCATATGTTGATAAATGTTGATAATCTAAAGTCAAGCCAATCAGACCTTACACCCATACACTATTCTTGTGCAGACAGTTTAGTCATCTCATTCTGCCTGCGCACACTTCCTGTTGTTGTGAGTCTCACTCTGCACCCTCGCACAAGGATTTCATGAGCACAGGTCAAGTCTTTCCAAAGGTCAAACAGATTAAACAATTATTTGAACAGTTTTGCAAATCCATAACATAGCACTATATCATTTTATCAAGAATTTCCTTCACTTTCTAAGCATTCCGCCATAGCATTTTAATAATAATTCCTTTGTCTTCTCCAACCTCCCCTGGAGCTTCATCTTTCTCCTCTGCTTCCTCTGTATCTTGGTGCTCTTTGGGGCCCGTTTTTACAGCTTTGCTGACAGTACACAGCTGAGAAGCCTCTGTTCTGTCCTATAGTATGGGCCACTGTGTTTTAATGACCCCAAACGGACAGTATTTTTGCTGATAAAATCTACAAACAATTTTATGCCCACCACATTGTTTGTCAAAGTCAGCACAGATACCAGGTTATGACAACATATGTGTGATAAATCAGATTTAAAATAAGTGTTTACAAAGAAGTTGTCTAGTTCTTTGCAACAAACTACACATGGTTTCAGCGAAGCTGTAAATACGGGTCCTGAAGAGAACCAGGAAAAAGCCCAGGAAACACATGCCACTGAGGCAGCACTGATCTTTGATGACCTTACAAGAAGAGCTGCAGGAGACTATTGAACAGATTGCTTCCTTGCAGTTAGAAGTCCCACAAGAACAGCAAGAATTGTTACAAGTAATAAGGGAATGGCCACGAAATGATGATTGAGAAGAGAAGCTGGACCTGGAGGAAGAAGAGAGACAGCAAGAGAATCTGGAAGAGGGAGAGAAATTATTAAAATGCTATGGCAAAATGCATGAAGTAGGAAGTTAAGCTTTGGGGCAGTAAGGATAATCATAAGATGATTTATGTGTGTGTTATGTTTGAAATAATCATTAGTGAATGTGTAAGAATAAAAGGTGAAATGCTTGTATTGGAAAAAGACAACGAAAAGTGATTTTACATCTAGAATCTAAATCCAAGGAGTGAAAATGCTGAATCACATAGAGAAAAAGGGAAGTAACACACATTCCTGCAAAGAGGAAGTGATGATGTGGCAAGGGAGATTATGAAATCTGGCCTGAAAGAGGATTATAATGAAATTTTGCCTAAAACAGGGATTTACAAATTATTTACCCGGAAATAAAGATTTTCAACAGAATGCCACAATCCACCCCACCTTGAGCCAGCTGAGAACAGGATTCATTGAGGAGACCTTTGGCTTTTATTCAGATCAAGAGCTCAATCATTTATAATGTTTTTAATCAGTATGATCATTTTAGATTATTGTTTAGAAATAGTAGTTGATTTATTTAGATTATAAGCCAATCAAGACAATTGATGATTTTAATGTTATATTTTGCTGCTGTAACTTTTTTAACCTTCTATATAAAATTCCTGAAAGGGTTTGGGACTTGTTGAACTTAACCGTCCTGAATATTTGTTTCTGAGGAAAAGTCAAAGTCAGAACAACCTTTAAGATATTTTTATTACCAACAATTACCTACCCCACTTAATACAAACAAAACAGACTGTGAGGCTGCTACAGTTGTTTTTGGCAACCCGTTTTAATTTTAGTCTAGTCTTTGTGTGAAGCTGTCATTTTGGTTTTTATTAGTTTTAGTCACGTTCACACTCTTTTTAGTCTAGTCAAGTTTCAGTCAACTAAAAGTCTGAGCATTTGTCAGAATTATCAAGTTTTAGTTGATGAAAATTGACATTTTTGCCTAGTTTTAGTCAATGAAAATTGTATGAGTCTCTTTTTAGTAACGCAATTCTATTTAACCCAGTCAATATAGTACAAGTACCTAGTAGTATAGAGGAAACCAAAATTTTCTTTGAGCCAAACCCATTTCAAACAAGGTTATCTTATTATATTATCGTTACCTTATAGACTCAAGAATACATCCAATACACATTGTGGCCACATTTCTCCCCATCTTTTTCCACAACACATTCAGTTTTCTTTTCCACTTCTATGTAATGAAAGTTTTCCCAAATGTCGTTTCTTCTTTTTCTCGCAAAGACGAAGTCCTGTTGATCTGAGTCCCTGCACTTTCTCTGTGTCAGACTTAACTTTGTTTGTTGTCGTCTTCTAAATAATGCCGTGGGTGGGGCTTAAGGAAGTGACGTCGCCTGCGTCTGCGCAGTGCGACCCGATGCGGCCCCTGAAGCGCGACACAGGAAACA
>NW_018128446.1:18890-19999 GCF_001952655.1 Monopterus albus
TCGGCGCAGTGCGACCCGATGCGGCCCCTGAAGCGAGACACAGGAAACAGAAATACTGCAAAATAATAATAGTAATAACACGACTAAATGAGACAAAATCGTCTCATTTTTGTCACGCGATAAAGGTTCGTTGATGACGATATTTAGTCATAATTTTCGTTGACGAAAGCAACACTAGTATTGGTTAAAGTCGCACATATAGGCACAAACATTATGGGTGTTTGAGATTACACAATTTACAGACATTACACAACAAATTCATAGTGTTGACAGTAGACCAAAATTGAACTGATAAAATGATTTTTAGACATCCATCCATCCATCCATTTTCCTCCGCTTATCCGGAACCGGGTCGCGGGGGCAGTAGTCTAAGCAAAGATGCCCAGACTTCACTCTCTCCAGACACTTCCTCCAGCTCCTCCGGGAGCGTTCCCACGACAAGGACCACTGACCAAGAATCCTATAAAAACCGAGGCAAATAGGAACGAAGAGTCTTTCCACAGCAGTGGCTGGAGGCTCTGTCCGGTTAACCATCTGACTTCCAGGAGACCGAGGACTGCGGAGAGGCACTCTGGGGAGAGGGCACCCCTCTGGGGGTGCTCCCCCACAGGCACCGGCCTGTGAGAGTGAGAAGCATGTTATCGTGGGAGAGAGAGCCCCTTTTCTGGGTGCTTGGACACAGGCATCGGCCTGTCAGAGGAGGAAGCATGCCATCGTGGGAGAGAATTAATAACATGAAAGAGGGAGGTCTGCAGGGAACTCTGTTTGCAGGTTCATGGTAGTCAATTACTGAGTGAATATCTCAGTATCACTTCTTGATTGGTTGAACAGATTTATATGCTGCATGTCACTTCATGCTGATGTTTGGATAGTTTAAAGTTTGCTATTAATCAGAAATGTGCCAAGAAGATATTGTTTGCTCATTAGTGATGTCAGTCATGTAACCTGAACCTGTCAGCTTGTCATTTGTTACTTCCATGTTTATTAAATGTAATGATACAAGCACTAGGTGCTGGCCCCTTAAGGAACTGCCGTAGTTGGAGCATGCGCTGTATAGTAAGTTATGTTACTGACTATTATGCGACAACAATGTTATGAAGTGACTTATA
>NW_018128446.1:20973-25321 GCF_001952655.1 Monopterus albus
CGACAATATATATATATATATATGTATAGTTTCTCTTCAAGCAAACCCCATGTAATATTATGAAGAATCCACAACACAAACACAACATGGTGTCAGAAAGCGGACTTGAAGGGAAGAGACGGACTTCGGTAGTCTAAAAACAAAAAGGGTCACGTTGTTGTTGGCCCTTGTTAGCAACAAGCTAACCCTGCACGGTCTCACGGAAGAGTGACTGAGGACAGCGTTAACCAACTTACTGGTAGAGAAAGTGGATATAACACGCTGCAATAGAAGGATTACACCCTCCGCCAACTCTTCAACTGACTGGTAACGTAGCTGAAAACTCAGACGTTTTGACCTGTATCTGGCTGCAACCGGTGCTGACGAGAAAAGTGACAAAATGAAAGCATCCATGTTCCTGCACGTAGTTGGTGTGGAAGCACTGGAGGTTTATAACAACTTTATGTTTGACACTGAAGAAGACAAAATGAAGCTACAGAAAATAATGGACAGGTTTGAAGGTTATTACATACCCAAGAGAAATGTAACCTGTGAAAGGCACAGATTTTTCACATGTGTACTAAAGCCGGGAGACACAATTGATCAGTATGAGTTAAGAAACAGAAGTAAAACATGTGAATTTGGAGAACTGACAGACTCGTTAATAAAAGACAGACTCGTGTGTGGTATTGCAGACAACAGTTTAAGAGAGAGGCTATTAAGAGAACAAAATCTGGATTTGGAAAAAGCTGTAATGTTGTGCAGAGCGGACAGTTAAGACACAAGCAAAAGAGTTAAGCAATGAGATATGCAACGTGGATATGGTGGAAAAAGAAGCTAACAAAACAACAAAAATGAGGGGTAGCAACGGTGAGACGAGAAACAGAAGGAAACAAGTCAAAGGAGAGGGACACAGTAGGACATGTGGACGATGTGGCACACAGCATCCTCCCAGAAGCTGCCCAGCATACGGCAAAAGGTGCAAGAACTGCAACAGAAATAAACACTTCACCAGGCGCTGTAAAACTCAAACACACTCAAGTAAAGTGCACGCGCTGAATTAAAATGAAGAAGAAGAACTATATGTGGACATTGTAACAGAAACTGAAACAGATAAGAATGACTGGCTGATGACACTGGAAGTGAATGACATTCAACTGGAATTTAAATTAGATACAGGAGTCCAAACTAACGTGATATCAGAGATGGTGTTCAAGAAAATCAGGCCCAGACCAAAACTACATGCCACAAAGGTGAAAGTCAGTGGACACTCAGGTACACAACTGCCTGTGAAAGGTAAATGCATGGTGACTGTGACACACAAGAACAAAGAGCATACACTAGCATTCATTGTGGTGACTAAAGATGTACAGGCTATACTAGGTCTAGCTGCCTGTGTGAGACTTAACCTAGTAAGAAGAGTGTACATAGTTGACACTGAAAAAGAAACTGACTATGATGAGCTCATGACAGAATACAAGGACCTCTTTCAAGGATTAGGCTGCCTTCCTGGAGAACATGCTATCAGTTGACAAAAGTGTACCGCCCATTATTCATCCTTGCAGAAAAGTTCCATTCACTCTCAAAAAGCCATTGAAAGAAGAGCTAGATAGAATGGAAAATCTGGAGGTGATCACAAAAATCGATGAGCCGACAGAATGGGTCAGTTCCTTGGTCATTGTAGACAAAAAAAAAAAACGGAAAGTCCAGAGTTTGCATCGATCCATGAGATCTTAATAGATTCATAAAAAGAGAGCACTTCAAGCTGCCTACAGGAGAAGAAATAATGTCGTATCTTCTATTTTTTCTGAACTAATTACCGAGGAGTATCTTATGTTATTTTGAACTGACTACTGAGGAGTATCTTATGTTTTTTCTGAACTAATTACCGAGGAGTATCTTCTGTTTTTTTCTGAACTAATTACCGAGGAGTATCTTATGTTATTTTGAACTGACTACTGAAGAGTATCTTGTGTTTTTTCTAAACTGATTACGGAGGAGTGATTTATGTTTTATTTTTGAACTGTTGTCTGGTGCCACCTACATCTCTGTGGGCCTTGCTGCCGATCGACGATCGTTGTTTGGGATACGTCACGTTGTTGTCGAAGCTAGTTAGCAACAAGCTAACCCTGCACTGTCTCACGGAAGAGTGATTGAGGACAGCGTTAACCAACTTACCGGTAAAGAAAGTGGATATAGCACACTGCAATGGAAGGATTACAGCCTCCGCCAACTCTTCAACTGACCGGTAACATAGCTGAAAATTGGAGAAAATTCAGACAACGTTTTGACCTATATCTGGCTGCAACCGGTGCCGACGAGAAAAGTGACAAAATGAAACCATGTTCCTGCACGTGGTTGGTGAGGAAGCACTGGAGGTTTACAGCAACTTTACGTTTGACACTGAAGAAGACAAAATGAAGCTACAGAAAATAATGGACAAGTTTGAAGGTTACTGCATACCCAAGAGAAATGTAACCTTTGAAAGACACAGATTTCTCACATGTGTACTAAAACCGGGAGACACAATTGATCGGTATGTGACAGAGTTAAGAAACAGAAGCAAAACATCTGAATTTGGAGAACTGACAGACTCGCTAATAAAAGACAGACTTGTGTGTGGTATCCCAGACAACAGTTTAAGAGAGAGGCTATTAAGAGAACAAAATCTGGATTTGGAAAAAGCTGTAATGGTGTGCAGAGCAGCAGAGACAGTTAAGACACAAGCAAAAGAGTTAAGCAATGAGATATGCAACGTGGATATGGTGGAAAAAGAAGCTAACAAAACAACAAAAATGAGGGGTAGCAACGGTGAGACAAGAAACAGAAGGAAACAAGCCAAAGGAGAGGGGCACAGTAGGACATGTGGACGATGTGGCACACAGCATCCTCCCAGAAGCTGCCCAGCATACGGCAAAAGGTGCAAGAACTGCAACAGAAATAAACACTTCACCAGGCGCTGTAAAACTCAAACACACTCAAGTAAAGTGCACGCGCTGAATTAAAATGAAGAAGAAGAACTATATGTGGACATTGTAACAGAAACTGAAACAGATAAGAATGACTGGCTGATGACACTGGAAGTGAATGACATTCAACTGGAATTTAAATTAGATACAGGAGCCCAAGCTAATGTGATATCAGAGACAGTGTTCAAGAAAATCAGGCCCAGAACAAAACTATATGCCACAAAGGTGAAAGTCAGTGGATACTCAGGTACACAACTGCCGGTGAAAGGTAAATGCATGGCGACTGTGACACATAAGAACAAAGAGCATACACTAGCTTTCATTGTGGTGACTAAAGATGTACAGGCTATACTAGGTCTAGCTGCCTGTGTGAGACTTAACCTAGTAAGAAGAGTGTACATGTTACGTCCACGGATCAGGCCGTCCCCGGCACCTCGGCAGCTGATACTGGGGCTACCGGCGACTCCACCCCTGCTCACATAGGAGCACGCTCCCGGCAGCGAGGCACACCTGTGCTCAATTAGCAGAACCATACTTAAGCACAGCGCTGGTGTGTCCTCGTCGCCAGATGATCTCTCAGTCTTCTGCCAGCGATTTCGCATGTTTCACATCCTGGATCCTGATGTCCACTAATATTGACCTACCCTGGTATATTGATGTTATCCACTGTGTCGACCTGAGTGAGTTTCTCTGTCTTGTTTACGTTTTTTCTGAACTGACTACTGAGGAGTAT
This sequence comes from Monopterus albus, assembly GCF_001952655.1. NCBI lineage: Eukaryota > Metazoa > Chordata > Actinopteri > Synbranchiformes > Synbranchidae > Monopterus > Monopterus albus. Next base: position 24,655 of record NW_018128446.1, read on the forward strand.
CTTACGTTTTTTCTGGACTGATTACCGAGGAGTATCTTCTGTGTTTTTTTGAACGGCTTACCGAGGAGTATCTTATGTTTTTTCTGAACTACTTACTGTTGGACTAAACCAGTCCTGCATGTTCTTTTATGAAGAATGCTCAAAGACAAATCTGTCTGTTGAGATATTTATTACAATATTCAAGAAAAGCAATACAGAGCTCTGGATAGAGTATCTTGTGTTTTTTCTAAACTGATTACGGAGGAGTGATTTATGTTTTATTTTTGAACTGTTGTCTGGTGCCACCTACATCTCTGTGGGCCTTGCTGCCGATCGACGATCGTTGTTTGGGATCCGTGTCAAGTGCCTGGGCCAGCGAAGTTTGGGCACTTCCTCCTGTCTGCATACCTCGGCGCTGGGATCCAAGCACGCTCTCCTGCCCGAAGCCAGCATTCCCCTATACGTAGGTCACCTGTGTTGTGCTCTACATCATCACACCCTCATCTGCCTGTTGTCCCCTCTCCTAATCTCCTTCTTTGCTCTATATGCAGTGCCAAACCTCTCCTCCGACCCCGGGTGGCTCCTCCAGTGGTCCAGTCATTTCAGCAGCCCGCCCGAGACCCACACTGGCAGCTCCACGTCTGATCCTCGCCACCTCCTTTTCTTTCCATACTCTGTCAAATACATA
>NW_018128446.1:25806-27273 GCF_001952655.1 Monopterus albus
CAATGGATGACATTATCATATGGGGAAGTACAACAGATGAACATGACAAGAGGCTGAAAAATGTACTGGAAGCAACTAGAAAAGCAAACTTGAAACTGAACAAAGAAAAATGTCAACTTGGTGTGAGAGAACTGACAATTGTTGGAGACATCCTGAGCAGTGAGGGCATCAGACCTGATCCCAGGAAAGTGTCTGCTATCGAAAACATGCCAAGACCACAGTGCAAGAAGGATGTACAAAGGTTTAATGGGATGATAAACTACATGGGAAAGTTCATACCAAATCTCTCTGAGAGGATGGCACCTCTAAGACAATTAACAGAGAAAAAGACAGAGTGGGGATGGAATCTGGAACAGGAAAAGTCACGGAGTGACCTGAAATTAGCACTCACAAAAGAACCAGTTTTGAAGTTTTATGACCCAGAGAAACCACTCAAAATCTCATCAGATGCATCACAAAAGGGACTAGGAGCAGTTCTTTTACAAAAGTTTGAGGACTGGCGACCTATTGCATATGCATCTCGCTCAATGAGTGATGCAGAGGAAAGATATGCCCAGATTGAGAAAGAGTTACTGAGCATCACATATGCATGTGAGAGATTTCACCAGTTTGTATCAGGACAGACGATCAATGTAGAAACTGACCACAATCCACTGATTGCACTGTTCCGAAAACCACTGAATGGCTGCCCATTGAGAGTTCAGAGAATGATGATTAGACTTCAACGCTACACGCTGGACATCATGTACACGCCAGGCAAGCTGATGTACACTGCCGACACCTTGTCTAGAGCTGTGGACCCCAAAGAACGGGTAAACAGTAAGATTGGTGATGACGTGAACGTGTATGTCAACATGATAACAAGTTCAATGCCTGTTGCAGATGCAAAGATGGACCTCATTAGAACAGAGACAAACAAATATAACACGCTAAACAGACTGAGAAACCTCATCATAGCTGGATGGCCAAACATGAAACAGGACTGTTCATCTGACTTTGCTGAGTACTGGAACTGCAGTGCAGAACTTTCTGTTGTTGATGACATAATCTACAAGGGGAGCAAAATAGTTATCCCAAACAGCCTAAGAAAAGAGATGCTGGAGAAGATCTACAAAGGACATCTACAAATGGAAAAATGCAAGAAAAGGGCACATGAGGTGATGTACTGGATGAGGATCAATCAAGATGTGACAAATGAAGTATCCAATTGCACAACATGCATGACATATCGAGCCAACAATCCTGCAGAGCCGCTACTCCCACACCCAGTGCCAGAGAGACCTTATCAGAAGGTAGGCACAGGTTTGTTTGTTTGTGATGGCAAAGACTACATGGTTGCGACAGACTATTACTCATTGTACCCAGAGGACTGCAGGCTGCAGACTACAACAGCAGAAGCAGTGATAACGTCAATCAGAGCCATATTTTCCAGACATTAAATGCCGAATGAAGAGTTCAAAAAAAATC
>NW_018128446.1:27283-33854 GCF_001952655.1 Monopterus albus
TAGCACTTCCTTTAAACTCTTTGCAAAAGATTGGAACTTTGTGCACTCAACATCAAGTCCTCATTTCCCACAGTCTAATGGGTTGGTGGAAAAGTCAGTTCAGACTGTGAAACGACTCATGTACAAAGCAAAAGATACTGGAGCCGATTTCTACCAGAGCTTGCTCATATATTGCTCAACACCACTGGAATGTGGTAAGTCCCCAGTTCATCTTCTCATGGGATGACGTCTGAGGTCAAACCTACCTATTCAAGAGGATCTGTTGAAAACCCAGGAAGGAAAGGTGATAAAGAGCTTTAAAGAACAGCAAAAAACAAAACAGAAGTTCTATTATGACAGAGGAACTCGGATGTTACCTGAACTTCACACGGGAGACCATGTGAGGATCAAACACAAAACAGACACATGGAAACAGAAAGCAACTGTTCTAAATGAAGTCAAGCCAAGATCTTATGACATCTGCACGGAAGAAGGAGTGGTTCTGAGAAGGAATCCTCGTGATCTTTTGGGACCAACTGCAGCTGTTGAGAGAGCCAGTGCTATTGAACAACCACAGCACACACTTGAGAAAACACCAGAAATACCCGTTCAGTGTCATGAACCAATACCCAGAAGATCATCAAGGAAAGCAAAACCACCAGAGAGACTCACTGAACAAATTTAATAGAACAATTTTAGCTGTATTGTTATTACAGTAAGATGTGATTAAGTTTACTGTCTGTTTTTCTGGAAGTTGATTGGATTGATGTCATAAGTTGGTATCATAGAAATTATTTCTAATATAGTTAAGATTACAAAATAAAAAAAACATTGGATTATTGTTCATAAAAGACTAAAGCTTTTATTTTAAAGAAAAAAGGGAGCTGTAATGATACAAGCATAGGTGCTGGCCCCTTAAAGAGCTGCCGTAGTTGGAGCATGCGCTGTATAATTGATAAGTTATGTTACTGTTACGCGACAACAATGTTATGAAGTGACTTATATATACATATATATAAAGAGTTTCTCTTCAAGCAAACCCCATGTAATATTATGAAGAACCCACAACACAAACACAACATTAAAAATATTTTTAAATTTTATTTTAAGAAAAAATATTTAGCCAGAGGTAATGGTATATTGAGTAGCTTAGAATTGTATTGACAGGTATTCGAAGGTAGAAACAACAGTATTTTAAAATGATGTTTTTGAAGGGGCATGACCAAGTTTGACTATACATTATCAAGGAATAATGTTTATTGGAAGGGGGGCCTGGGTTTGAGTTAGGGTTGCATCAAAAAGGGCATCTGTCAACATTGGACACAGCTGTGGCAAACCCTAAAGGGAAAAATATGAAAGTGATATTCATATTGGAAGGGGGGTCAAAGAGAGAAAAGTGGGGCAGAGTACATGCTTGTGAATGGTATATAAGTAGGTGTAGTGAGTCCTGTAAGTGTTGTACTTCATGAATCACAAATAGAGTTACTGCCTCTCTATGCCTTCACACTGAGTGTTTTTTTTTTACCAGAAGATAAGGCAATTGCTGTTAGTGGGTACTTGACCCTCACTGGCCCAGGGCACGTTCCATAGCAATGACCTCTTTAAGTTATAAGTTTAGGTTCTGAATTCTTTAAAATTTAGGCTGTGGAATAAAATACAAACATAAAATAATTTGTTGCATGTTTGTACTTCTCATTTATTGATTACATATTAAAAACAGTACTTATTCCAGAATTATTATGAAATAAGATATTAAGCTTGTTCATTCATTGGTACTTGATTATACATATTAGTTGATATAATTGTACATTACATTGCATTGAAAGCTGTCATCTCCATAGATTCTGCCAATAACACAACATACTGTTATGATCGCTCGGACACGGAGGTGAGCGAGTAAGAATAGACGGACCCAGGTAGCTAACTTCGGTGCAAGTAGAGCTAAATTTATTTACAGTGACAATCACAGACAGGTAAATAGACAGGTGAAGGGAGATGGAGTGTAACCGGGCGTCAAGCAGCAGCAGGGAAAACAGTCAGTTGTGCGATGAATGATGGTAGACCGGGCTGCGGATGCTGGGGGTCACTTCTGAACTGGTCGTGGTTGAAGCGGTGGTGGCTGAGAAGACAGAAGTACGTACAGACAGTTAATGACGACTGTGCATTAACCTGTACGGTGGAGACTGGCAGGGTTGAGCAGTTTCAGGGTCCGGAGGAGAGGTCTGTGGAGGAGGAAGGTGTAGCAGGGATGGAAGCAAGAGACTATGGAGGCGAAGGGAAAGCAGGACTTGCAGGAGCTAGGGAAAAACGTAAGGACTAGGATAATACACCTGGTAGACAAAAAACGAGCAAGGAAGGGCCTGAGAGTCGAGAAAGAACTGGCAAGTGAGTGAACGGTGAGCAGGGTATAAGTAGGGAAAAACTAATCAGGTGCAGCTGGTGATACTCAGGGGAAGTGAAGCAGGTGTGCGAGATAGTGTAATCAAGGTAAAGAAGCCAAAACAAAGTGAGGGAAGTGAGAGAGGCAGGTGCAGCCGGGCAAACCTGACACATACAGTGAAAAAATGTTATAGGGGCACAATAAACCTCATCAATAAAATTAATATTGGTTTCTACATTAGTCTGGTTAACAAATTAATATGTAAAAATTATAAAGGGGCTTGAATGCATTTGCCACCATATTTTGTAAGTTTTCAGAATGGCTTTGAGGTCCCTTTGTCCATCATATTCTTCTTCGTATTCTTCTCTGGTTTCAGTAAGACAATATAACATTTTGGAATAAAGGTACAAATGAGCAGTCCAAAACTGGAGGCCAGAATAGCAAATATCTCTACAGCAACACTGAACTTCCCAGGAGAGCTGACATATGCTGGAATAAAAGTGATCCAGACTGCACAGAATATCAGCATGCTGAAGGTGATCAGTTTGGCCTCATTGAAGTTATCAGGCAGTTTCCGAGCAAGAAAAGCCAGAATAAAACATAAGATGGCCAGAAGGCCTATGTACCCAAGTACAGCCCAAAAGCCTACAGCTGATCCCAGAGCACACTCTAAGATGATTTTGTCCTTGAACTGGGTAAAATTCTTAAATGGAAAAGGAGGAGAAATAGTTAACCAGAGGATACATATAACAACCTGGATGAGAGTGAAAGCCACAACACTGAGTCTCTGCTGTGCAGGCCCAAACCATTTCATCACATTACTGCCTGGAAGTGTAGCCCTGAAGGCCATTAACACCACTATAGTTTTCCCCAGAACACAAGAGATACAGAGGACAAAGGTGATGCCGAATGCTGTGTGTCGCAGCATGCAGGACCACTCAGAGGGCCGGCCGATGAAGGTCAGAGAACACAGGAAACACAGAGTCAAGGAGAAGAGCAGCAGGAAGCTCAGCTCAGAGTTGTTGGCCCTGACAATAGGAGTTGTCCTGTGTGTGAAGAAAATGGCTGCCACAACAGCAGTCATGCATGTTCCAAATAAGGCCGCTGCAGTGAGCAGTACTCCCATAATTTCTTCATATGATAGAAACTCTGCCTCCTTCTTTACACAGGCATCTCTTCTGTCATTGGACCAGGACTCAGGGTGGCATCGCTCACAGGTGATAGAATCTGAAAAATTATATTAATAAAGCAAACTTAAAACTTGCAAAATTATTTGATGTTTCATTTCTGTTTTTCATTTTTTTGTGCAAACAAGACAGACACTACACAATTACATGTTAATAAATGGATATCTTGTGACAGGTACATGGCATACTTAGTAATTATTTAGATAGTTTCATAACATTTTACTAATTTCATTTTTATAGCATCTGTATATTCAATTTAAGAAAGTACGTTTATGTAGTAATTTCTGACATCTTAGTTTTACTAGACCTGTAATGTTGCTTATGTCTCCCTTTGCACATCTGATACAGTCATAACAGCAGACAGGTTTTCCTTTCTGGAGAACTTTGCGAGTTCCTGGGGGACATTTGTCACTGCAAACTGACACAGGCATCTGTATGAATTAAACGCACGTATTTATAATTGTATAAATACAATTATAATTACAATATTGTATTTAATAACTACAGTGATGACATGGTAACTTTCCTGTTTTGAGTTCTCTGCCCAAATAAATGGCTCAAGTTGCAGACTCAGTTGTTTGTCTGCAGGTAAAGATGCATCATAAAGACCAACTGTGACAAAGTCCACAATGCCATTTTCTGTTGGCTGCCAGTTTATAATCTCATACTTTGCTGGTAGGTCTCCATTCTCATTAAAGTAAACTTCATTTCCTTCCTTGGTTTTGAACTGAATCTTTCTAATAAGCTGTAAAATCTAAAAACATAGGTATTAATTTAGTTAATTTTGACTGTACCATAGTGGATATACTGCAATAAGTTATTATTCCAAATGTTATCCTTTTTTGTTTGTTTGTTTCCAACTTAATGGCCTAAGTAGAACTGATTTAATGTTGAACTCACCGTTAGTGGATCTAGCTGCACCTTGTTGTTACATGTTTCATTACAGCCAAGAATACTATGAAGTGCATGTGCCACAGCATACACTCCTTTATAGACATTGTAAAATGTAGGCATGAATGAGATATCAGTGAAGCTGTTTTGCACTCCAGTCAGATCTTCATGTCCAGTACATTCTCTCTGATTCTCTGCTGATGATGAGTTTGACTGTTTGAACTTACAGTTAAATAAAGCCTCCCAGAACTCTGTAAAAACTTTATTACTAGATGAATTAAGTGTCTTTACATCTAATATGAACTCTCTCATGCCACTGACATGTGCTTTGGGGATGAACAGACCTATGGCACCATCAAGAATGTGATGTGTATCCATTTCTGCAGTTTGGGAATGAATGATCCATCCCTCACTTCCTATCCACTGGTACCCAGTCAAGTTGTGCTGAGACAACGTCTGTAATAGCACAACCATATCCATGCCTGAGGCAAAAGCTACAATCACCTTGGAGGTGGAAGCCTTGATAATGTCAATTATATTTTTTATTTTATCTGATGAATCAGTTCTAAAGAAAGCTACAGAATACTCCAGACAGATGCCCAGCTGCTGTGCAGTTTCTGTGAATGTAGCCATGCCATTATTGCCATAATCATCATTGCTTCTAATAGCTCCAACCCAAGTCCAACCAAAGTGCTTGACCAACTGGGCCAGGGCTCTGCTCTGATAGTAGTCACTAGGTACTGTTCTTAGGAAGGATGGGTATTTGGTTTTGTCACTGAGACAAGCACAGGTGGCAAAGGCACTGATCTACAAGAAAAAGAAATGACCTCCTTAGATAAAGGTGTATGATATGAAACATTTACACACATTTGTTCTGAGCAACTTATTTGTTACTTTTTAGCAAATATACTTAAATATGTATTAATCTTACCCACCTGTGGGATATGAAAGGGTCCAATGACAGTAGCTATAGCCATGCTAGTAGAGGAAGAGGATGCTCCTATAATGGCCTGCACTTGTGCTGGTCTGGTGCATGGTGCCTCAGTGGGTGCAGACACAACTTCATTACCATTAACCAAGGCCAGTGCAACCTGCACACTTGTGGCAATAGAGCTACAGGAATCATACATGTTATAGCCCAGAGAGATGCCAGGTAATAGGTCTGTGCTGTTATTAATCTCCTCAAGGGCAAAAATCATAGCCTGGGCAGCCTGGAACTGTATGAAATTCAAACTTGATGCAGACAGTTTTCAATAGTAGTACTTGAAAGAACCAAATCATAAATTAAAGTATTTGATGGCATTAATACAACTGAATATCCTAATTTTTAAAATTAAATGGTGTAATTTACATTTTAATATTACAATTCTAGGTATTTTAAATAGAAATGGATTTCTGTGCTGTAATTTACCTTATGCATTCAGTTGGCAGAGGCTTGTGCATGTAGGTATCCTGTCTGACTTTCCAGCTGAAGTGGAAAGAGAAGATTGCCCCCAGTATAATGTCTCCATCCTTAGATAGTTGGGGATTCTCCTGATCCCCTCTCCGCCGGCACACCAGCTCTCCTCCCTGAGAGAAAGACACCACCAGTAACAGCTGTAAAAGTGCCCAGCCCCACTCTGGCCACCTCTGTGTGGACGTCATACTGTCTGAGACAACAAAACCACTGGGTGGCATCACATATGCCGTAATGAACATGAAAAGCATGCCCTGGTATTTATACATTTTGAATTAGCATAAAAAATAAAAACATAACATTGATGTTTCATCTCACTTGACCTGCAAGGTGGGGGGACAGCAGTAACTGAAAAAAACAGGCTGAGATTGTAACCAATTTTAAATAAATTTATTAGGTCATCAGAAACAAATAATATGAATATTCAATTATATTGCACATTGTTTCTTGTTTTTAAACTATTAATTTTTACTTTGATTTGAAACTATTACTTAAGTTTTGTGATAGTAGAAAGATCACATTTTTAAATAGCCCCCCTCCAGGAGAATAAATAGAGGCCGCAGCTGTTAGCTTTAATCCATTTTGGAATAAGGCTATGACATAACACAAAAAGGTTAAGCGCTGTGAATACTTTCTGGATGTGTAGTAGGTTGGAAAACGATACATTTTAAGATTTAC
>NW_018128446.1:34205-37253 GCF_001952655.1 Monopterus albus
ATGTACGAATATTCAAGTTGTCTTAAGTTAATGTAGGGAGTCAGTTTCAGGTTTGGGGTGCATGCCATGCACCCCAAACCTGAAACTGCATGTAGGTGTTTTACCCGCCATTTGGCGGCAATGTTTGTTTGATGTGGCCGACCGCTGTGTGTGCGTGTGTGTAAAGAGAGACGAGAGAGGGGAGATATGCCATGGATTAGAGTGTTAGGATTGAGTGTATTGATGTGGGTTTGTATCGTTTTGATGTGTTTAATTATTGTGTTTTGCCAATTATGTATTATATTTTTGCACTTTATGAATTTAGTTATTCATCTCATTGTGGTTTTTGGATTAATTAGTATTTATTTCAGTTATGGTTTCTGTATTATTTCCTGTATGTTGTGAGATTGTCATGATTATGTTTCAGAATTAAACAAGCTATGGCCTGGTTAACATGTCCTCTCTCCTTATCCACAGCCATAGTTGAACACCCACATTTAAGCAACACAGTACCACGCTGACTGTGTGCCACTTGCTACTGCCCAGCTTCCCCTAGCGCTGGCGCCGGTAACAGATGCACTGTATTATCAGATACGAATAAATTGAATATTCAAATATACTGCACATTGATTCTTGTTTTAAAATGATCTTATTTTGTTTTAAAACTATTAACTAATATTCATTACATTATAGTCCACATTTTAAATGAATTTCTATTTACACTTTAAACTTTGAAAGATAAAGCAGGATAATTTTATATAAAATCAATAATATTTCCACAACAGCACAACAATTGGGTTAGTACAACAATTTTTGGTTTTGCCACTGCTGTTCATCACACTGTGTTGTAAACATAACATTATCCACCGATAAGGAATTGTTTCCTGACAAGAGCTACATGGTTGCAAACAGCACAGCCCTCCGTGACCCTGTTCAGGAATAAGCTGTATAGATAATGGATGGATGGAAACCAAATCCAAATTTTTCTAAGACAGGGTAAAGGTAGTCCCAGTCTACCCTATCAGATGCCTTTTCAGCATCAAGGGATAGCACTAACTCAGCCACTTTCAAGCTCCAATGGACTCAACACAATATTCAAAAGATTAGTTTAGATTAGATTTAACTTTATTGTCATTACACATATACAAGTAGAAGGCAGTATCTGCATGTGTACAGTACAGTGTGCAGATGAATAACAGCAGTATTTTGTGAGTATGTGCAAATTAACAGATAGCAGGTAACAGATTAACAAATTTAATAAATTAACAGGTAACAGAAATGTATTGCATTAGTCCTGGGAGGAGAGATGAGAAGAGGTGAGGTGTGTGTAGTGGTATAGAAGAAGGCAGGGGGGGTCAACAGGGGACAGAGTTCAGTAAGGAGACAGCTGTGGGGAAGAAACTGTTCCTGAGTCTACTGGTCTTGGTCTGGAGGCTCTTGAAGCCCCCGGAGGTCAAACAGTTTATGGGCAGGGTGAGAGGAGTCCTTGAGAATGCTGCGAGCACATCAGAGACAGCGTTCCCTGTGGACACTCTCAATGGCTGGAAGTGGAGTCCTTGTGATGCGTTCATCAGTTTTCACAACCCGCTGCAACGCCCTGTGGTCAGAGACAGAGGAGTTTCCATACCAGACTGTGATACAGCTGGACAGGATGATCTCGATGGCACAGCAGTAGAAGTTCACCAGGATGGCTGAAGACAGGTGGTTCTTCTTCAATGTCCACAGGAAGAAGAGGCACTGGTGAGCCTTCTTAACCAGCCTTTGTGTGTGCCTCCTTTCTCCTTCCTGTAGTCTACAATGAGCTCCTTGGTCTTGTTAGTGTTAAGGAGCAGGTTGTCAGTGCATCATACAGCTAGGTGCTGTACCTCCTCCCTGTAGGCTGACTCATCGCTGTCGCTGATGAGGCCGATCACCATGGTGTCATCTGCAAACTTGATTAGTGTTGGAGCCATGCACAGGCCTGTAGTTATGGGTGAAAAGGGAGTAGAGGAATGGCCTCAGCACATAGCCCTGTGGTATTCCGGTGTTGATGGTGGAGGAGCAGGTGTTGTCTGACCTAACATGCTGAGGCCTGTTGGTCAGAAAGTCCAAAATTCAGTTGCAGAGGGAGGTGCTGATGCCCAGGTCTCCAAGTTTGGTGGTTAATTTGGAGGGGATGGCCGTGTTAAACGCTGAGCTGAAGTCCACGAACAGCATTTTTTGCATAAGTATTGTTATTTTCTAGATGTCTGCATACAGAGTGCAGTGCTATGAAGACTGCATCCTCCATGCTCCTATTCCTGCGGTAGGCTAATTGGTGTGGGTCCAGTGTAGGTGAGAGACAGGTCAGCAGGTGTGCCAGGATCAGGCACTCAAAGAACTACAGGACAATAGATGTGAGTGCTACAGGGGCAGTAGTCACTTAGGGATGTTGGAGTAGAATGTTTCAGCACTGGCACAATGGAGGTGGTTTTGAAGCATATTGGCACAACTGCTTGTGCGAGGGATAGGTTAAAAATGTCTGTAAAGATGCCAGCAAGCTGTCCAGCACATGCCCTGAGCACGGATCGAGGAATGCCATCAGGGCCAGCAGCCTTGCATGCATTGATCCTGCTCAGTGAAGCAGGCACATCAGTGGAGGTGAGTGTGAGTGGCTGGTGGTCTGTGGGGGGTCTGGTCTTGATAGCTGTCATTCCAGGATGAAGCTCTGTTTCCCAAAGATCAGAAACACCTCATTATTTTGGACGATGTTATCTTTGAAGCTCTGGACCATCCAGAAGTTGTCAGAATCTTTACACAATATCGTCACCACCGCCAGATGTCGGTCATGTTTTTAACGCAAAATATTTTTCAGGAGGGCAAATACAGCAGAACATTAAGTCTAAACAGTACACACATCATTTTATTTAAAAACCCACATGATAAACTGCAAATCTCTATACTAGCGCATCAAATTTTTCCCAGGCAGAAAGCTTATTTTATGGAGAGCTATGAAGACGCAACAAAAGACCCACACGACTATTTAATGATTGACTTGACACTTCAATGTCCAGAGCAACTGAGACTGAGATCCGGAGTGTTACCTACTGA
>NW_018128446.1:45034-45709 GCF_001952655.1 Monopterus albus
GCAGTGCTCTGGCTACTGTCATCGCTGTGCTGGCTGTTGTCTTCCTCCTCCCTCTGGCTACTGTCATCGCTGTGCTGGCTGTTGTCTTCCTCCTCCACCCCTTCCTCCTCCTCAGACTCGTCCTCCTCTTCGCTGCTGCTGCTGACAGGCTGGAGCAGATATTCAAATTCAGAGTCCATGGATGAAGCGGGAGAGGGCTGAGGAGCAGCAGGTTCAGTCTTGGAAGGATTCATTGTTGATGAAAAAACGTAAAAGAGTTTGGTCGCTGGAGCGGAGTGGTTGCTGAAACACTTCCATCTCTATTTATTTCAGGGCTGAGGGGGGCAGCTGGAAGGTTGCAGGGGATGTGGTTATGCAAACAAGACCTTTTGCAACACTACAATCTCCTGCCACTGCTGGCTGGCACGGAATAACGTGGTAATCTCGTCCCCCCACCTGTTAAAAATCTCCATCCATGTTATATAGCGCAGATTCAGAGTCTCCTGAAATGCACCACATTTTGTGTTGAACCTGTACATACTCATTACTCCGTTTCTATCCCCCAGCCCTTGCGCCACAACTTTGTAGTGCCATCTCACAGAACTGCAGCCGTTTGTCTCCCACACGGCTTTAAAGATCCTGGAATCAGCTCTCGCCTGCGGGGTGCTGCTGCTGCCGCCAGCCATGGAGCTCTCC
>NW_018128446.1:47354-48530 GCF_001952655.1 Monopterus albus
CTGTTTTTACCATCTAAATAATTACCCCCAATAAATAACTCAAGGACATCCGTTGTCTCATGTTCCCCATGGGTCAAAAATGTGCAAAATCACTACTCTGTTTTAGCTGTATGTCCATTTTTGTTTTATTCATCTCACACTACATAATAGCAGCTGTGTCAAAAGCTCATGACTGGATAACCTTTCACCTAGAACTGTCAAATCGAGTTTGATGAAAGCCGGTATCTATACTGTGTGTAATGGCAGTGGATGAGATGCCTTAGTAGGGAGTGGAGCTGCTTCAAGTGCTACTAACTAGTAACCGTCCTCTGTGATCATGACTGAATGCAGTAATGCTAACACATGTTTTTACATGTGGCTCATTAAGGGTTCAATATCTGTCATAGACCTTGTATAACAAAAATCATTGCTTGAGCAAATCTGAATTCATTACAAGTTTAGGATGTAGTGCTGAAAATAGAATTAGGTATATCTTTATGTTTATTTCTCAGATACAGAACAAAATACACACAGCATATAAACCATTAACAATAATAATTTATTGCATGTTTGTGCTTCTGGATTTGTTTGACCAGATGAAACCAAGACAAAGATTTTATTTTTTCCTGTGAAATTGCAGATTTTATTTATTGACTTTAAAAACTGCAAATGTTATGGAATTATCAAGAAATAAGGTATTAATCTTGTTCATTAATTGGTACTGGAATATACATAATAATTAATATGATTGTATATCACATAGCATTAAATGCTGTCATCTCCATAAGCTATGATAACAGAACAACATACAGTGGAAAAATGTTAAAGGGGAACAATAAACCTCATGACTAAAATGACTATTGGTTTTTAAATGAGTCTGGTTAACAAATTATTATGTAAAAATTATAAAACAACTTTAATGCATTTCCCAACATATTCTATATGTTTTCAGAATGATTTAGATGCCCCTTTGTCCATCTGTTCAGCAATGATTCTAATGACAATGCAATGAGAATTATTATTTTATTGACTAATCATATTACAATGTCACTAGAATGCCTTTGGTATCATATTTTGTAAGTTTTCAAAATGATTTTGATGCCCCTTTATCCATCATATTCTTCTTTGTATTCATCTCTGGTTTCAGTAAGATAATATAACATTTTGGAATGAAAATACAAATGAGCAGTCCAAAAC
>NW_018128446.1:54199-59660 GCF_001952655.1 Monopterus albus
GTTCTAAAGAAAGACACAGAATACTCCAGACAGATGCCCAGCTGCTGTGCAGTTTCTGTGAATGTAGCCATGCCATTATTGCCATAATCATCATTGCTTCTAATTGCTCCAACCCAAGTCCAACCAAAGTGCTTGACCAACTGGGCCAGGGCTCTGCTCTGATAGTAGTCACTGGGTACTGTTCTGAGGAAGGATGGGTATTTGGTTTTGTCACTGAGACAAGCACAGGTGGCAAAGGCACTGATCTACAAGAAAAAGAAATGACTTCCCAAAATTAAGGTGTAAAGTATGAAACATTCACACACACTTTTGATCTGAGCAGTTGGATAATTGCAGATTAATCACTTTTTAGAAAAAATAATTACATGTTTATTCATCTTACCCACCAGTGGGAAATGAAAGGGTGCGATGACAGTAGCTATAGCCATGCTAGTAGAGGAAGAGGATGCTCCCATTATGGCCTGCACTTGTGCAGGTCTGGTACATGGTGCCTCAGTGAGTTCAGACACAACTTCATTACCATTGGCCAAGGCCAGTGCAACTCTCACACTTCTGGCAATAGAACTACAGGAATCATACATTTTATAGCCCAGAGAGATGCCAGGTAGTAGGTCTGTGCTGTTATTAATCTGCTCAATGGCAAAAATCATGGCCTGGGCACACTGGAATTGTCTAAAACTCAGACTTGATGCAGACAGTTTTAAATTGTTGCACTCATAGTACTTGAAAGAATAAAATCATAAATCATTAATACAACTGAATATGCACATTTTTAAAATTAAATAGTTTAATTTTAATTTGAATAGTGAATTTGACCCACATTTTATACCCAGTTGTATCTCTACCCACTTGCTTTTAGGTATTTTAAATAGAAATGGATTTCTTTGTTGTAATTTACCTTATGCATTCAGGTGGCAGTGGCTTGTGCATGTAGGTATCCTGTCTGACTTTCCAGCTGAAGTGGAAAGAGAAGATTGCCCCCAGTATAATGTCTCCATCCTCAGATAGTTGGGGATTCTCCTGATCCCCTCTCCGTTGGCACACCATCTCCTTAGCCTGAGAGAAAGACACCACCAGTAACAGCTGTAAAAGTGCCCAGCCCCACTCTGGCCACCTCTGTGTGGATGTCATACTGTCTGAGAGAACTAAACCAGTGGGTGGCATCACATGGACAGTCAAACTAATCAGAAGCTTGCACTGGTATTTATACACTTTGAATTAGCATAAAAAATAAAAATAGAACATTGATGTTTCATCTCAGTTGACCTTCAAGGTGGAGGGGAGAGCAGTAACTGAAAAAACAAGTTGAGGTTGTAACTTATTATAAATATATCCATATTATTTATATTATCAGATATGAATAATATGAATATTCAATTATACTGTACATTTATTCTTGTTTTAAAGTTATTTTATTTTGTTTTAAATCTATTGACTAATATTCACTACATTACTAAGTCCACATTTTTAAATGAATTTACAGTTACACTTTAAACTTTGAAAGATAAAGGAGGATAATTTTATATAAAATCAATAATGTTTCCACAACAGTTCAATAATTGGGTTAGTACAATAATTTGTTTTTTTGCCGCTTGGGTTCAGCACACTGTGTTGTAAGCATAAGATTATACCCGGTAAAGTTGATGTGTGGATATGGACAGGAAACAGTTCCTTATTATTTTGTTCATTTGTTCCTTATTTCTGATCAGGCTCCCACACGTACAGTACAGTATATGTGTCGTTTTTGGTTTTGAAGTAATTATTGTGGTGACATTTACAGTAGAAGTGCAGCTAACTGTAGCTAGCACATATGCCTAGGACACCGGAAACATACAGATCTACATGCCTAAACAGATGATATTTACAGTATGAGAAGGTTGCCATCACTTATGCTGACTGCTCAGAGAGGGAGCAGGGCACCATCAGTGTGGAAATCTTCACTAACGCACAGGGCATTAGCAAAGCTGCTGGACGAGTGATCACATGCGCTGGCCCAAGCCTATGACATAGCACACTTTTGAGAAGCCAGAGGAAGTGGCTACAAGGCCCATCAGTACCTCAGAGGGTGCACCAAAACCTCACCAAAAATGGTGGCCTAGGAAAAACAGTGCTGTAAAATTGAACTAAGGAGCTCTTATCTGCTACAACTGTTTTGGTATGGGACATTTACAGAAGAACTGCTCCATGCCAATACAAGTAGATCATCAAGTAGTACTTATGACCATGTGATATTTCAGTTTTTCTTTTTTAATAAATCTGCAAAAATGTCAAAAATTCTGTGTTTTTCTGTCAATATGGGGTGCTGTGTGTACATTAATGAGGAAAAAAATGAACTTAAATGATTTTAGCATATGGCTGCAATATAACAAAGTGAAAAATTTAAGGGGGTCTGAATACTTTTCATACCCACTGTATATTCATGGGCGGGAACCACCCTGGACAGAGGTTGGACTTGCACATATCCTAATGCTATTGGCCATAGGCGTGAGCAGGCCAACCTCTGCTCACGTCAGCTTACTAAATATGCTAATCAAATGGTGTGTGAGTGTTGTAACTCAGGCGGTATCTAACAAAAACACAGACATAAGGTCGACTTCAAAGTGCAGATATCCTGCATACACATTCTTTAACAGGCAAACAGGAAATACTAAGCAGTTTTAACAGTCATTAATGTAATAGTGATACATATAAGTAAGGAATAAGAAATAGGAAAAGAAACTTAAGTATATATGACTCATATTACAATAATTCACAAATTGTATTGGTTGGGAAGGAGGCCGAACAGGTACTGATCTGGCGGAAAGGGTAGCGGGCAACTGAGAACAGGTTGGGCAAGGAACCAGGAGGACTGGGGCCAGGAACCAAGAGAACCAGGTGAGATGGCAGGAGGACAGCAGGTGACAGGAGGACCAGAGGATCGGGGCGTGCAGGTGAGTGGACAGCAGGAAATGGCAGGTAACAGGAGGAATGTCGGGTTCTTGCACTGCAGGTAATCACAGTGTCAGGTGGCGACCAGATAACGACATGGAATGCCAACATCAAGGGGAGAGTATAAACCAACTAAAGGCATGGTGCAAACAAAAGCAGAGTAATCGGGAGATGTTAGAACTAGCCGAGGAGCAAACTCAGAACTTGTATGCGTGACAGTGTCAAAGAAAACATTGCAGAAACAAGAGTAGCGGGGACGAAGCTCAGGGTGTGTAGGTGTGAGGACAGGTTAATGAACCAGCGGGGAATGAGCGGAAAACAGGGTGTGTATACTGTGTATGTGGCAGGACTGGGAGGTAATAAGCGGCAGGTTAGTGTAAGGATGTCTGATTGCAGTGGCAGAACAGCAGGGAGAGATGGGGAAAACACAACACAAACACAGGAAGATTATTAACTGTTTCGTTTGTTCAGTGATCTTGAATTATAACTTTTAATACTATTGCATTTCCCATGTCCTGCATTTGGGTCCACCTGACACCACTTTTTTCTTGACACACATATTCTGTTAATCACATCAATGTATGCATTTGTTATTGTTTTATTTATACAGTAGTATGATATTCTAGATTATTGTATTAAAAATAACCAAAGCTCAGTATTTCTGGACAATCATCAATACAGCTGTAATATGTATAAACAAGGAAAATAAAGTTATGAAAGGTAACTAAAGGGAACTAAAAGTATGAGAAGTAACTAAAGCTTATAAAGTAACTAGAGCCTATAAGAATCAAATCTTACAATGCTTAAATTAATTTTAAGTATATTACTATGAACATGTGTTGTAACATTTACGAAGTTGGATGAGCATTAATTTAAAAGTCAATGAGGGAGGAAGGAAATGTGGGTGGTCCAAAGGTATAACTGTACCAGATCATTATATGCCTGTGTCCGTTTTCATTGTATCCGAATTTCATTTTATTCATAATACTATTACATTTACTCAGTATTATGTATAAGGCTGAGTGAGAGGTGACCCCAGTGGCCTTGAGAGACAGAAAGCTTACAAGTCTGTTACTTGATTAGACAGATGTTGAGGCACTACAGAGAGGGAGAGACAGAAGGAGCCTTTTTAGATGTTATGGTGAGAATCATTAATTTTGCTTATTTATCTAACAACTGACAACACAAGTCATTAATCTGCCTGGTGACCTCAAACATATAATCTGTGGATACATGCTTGTCACACTGTCATCAAATTAATATTTTCTACAATGGCCACTTTAAGTTAGAAGTTTAGGTTCTCCAACCTAAACCACAAGTTTAGGGAAGCATATGAATTTTCTCAGCTATCACTGACTTCTCCTATTAATCCACCCACCAGTGCCAGTGTGTTTCCCAGGATGAATAAACACATAAACCATTAAAAAATAATTTGTTGTATGTTCATACTTCTGGAATTATCTGACAAGATGAAATCAGGACAAAAATCTTATTTTTTCAAAATTGAACATTTTATTTATTAATATTTTAAGAACTGTAAATGTTAGGGAATTATTATGAAATAGCATATTAAGCATGTTCATTAATTGGTACTTGATTATACATAATAGTCCTATGATTGTATATTACATTGCATTAAATGCTGTCAACTCCATAGACTATACTAATAACACAAAATACAGTGGAAAAACAGGACACATTAAACCTCTTCAATAAAATGAATATTGGTTTCTACAAGAGTCTGGTCAATAAATTCTCTAAAAATTATAAAGGCACTTGAATGCCTTTGGTATCATATTTTGTAAGTTTTCAGAATGATTTTGGTGCCCCTTTCTCCATCATATTCTTCTTTGTATTCATCTCTGGTTTCAGTAAGATAATATAACATTTTGGAATAAAAGTACAAATGAGCAGTCCAAAACTGGAGGCCAGAATAGCAAATATCTCTACAGAAACACTGAACTTCCCAGGAGAGCTGACATATGCTGGAATAAAAGTCATCCAGACTGCACAGAATATCAGCATGCTGAAGGTGATCAGTTTGGCCTCATTGAAGTTATCAGGCAGTTTCCAAGCAAGAAAAGCCAGAATAAAACATAAGATGGCCAGAAAGGCCTATGCACCCAAGTACAGCCCAGAAGCCTACAGCTGATCCCAGAGCACACTCTAAAATGATTTTGTCCTTGAACTGGGTAAAATTCTTAAATGGAAAAGGAGGAGAAATAGTTAACCAGAGGATACATATAGTCATGTTGTGTTGAGACAACACTTGTATTAGCAAGTTCATATCCATACCTGAGAGAAAAGCTACAATCACTTTGGAGGTGGAAGCCTTGATAATGTCAATGATCTTTTTTATTTTATCTGATGAATCTGTTCTAAAGAAAGACACAGAATACTCCAGACAGATGCCCAGCTGCTGTGCAGTTTCTGTGAATGTAGCCATGCCACTATTGCCATAATCATCATTGCTTCTAATAGCTCCAACCCAAGTCCAACCAAAGTGCTTGACCAACTGGGCCAGGGCTCTGCT
>NW_018128446.1:76430-79881 GCF_001952655.1 Monopterus albus
ATACAGAGGACAAAGGTGATGCCGAATGCTGTGTGTCGCAGCATGCAGGACCACTCAGAGGGCCGGCCGATGAAGGTCAGAGAACACAGGAAACACAGAGTCAAGGAGAAGAGCAGCAGGAAGCTCAGCTCAGAGTTGTTGGCCCTGACAATAGGAGTTGTCCTGTGTGTGAAGAAAATGGCTGCCACAACAGCAGTCATGCATGTTCCAAATAAGGCCGCTGCAGTGAGCAGTACTCCCATAATTTCTTCATATGATAAAAACTCTGCCTCCTTCTTTACACAGGCATCTCTTCTGTCATTGGACCAGGACTCAAGGTGGCATCGCTCACAGGTGATAGAATCTGAAAAAGTATATTAAAGCAAATGTGAGACTTGCACAATAATTTTATGTTTCTTTTCTGTTTTTCATGTTTTCTGTGCAAACAAGACAGAAACTACATGATTACATGTTAATAAATGGATATCTTATGACAGGTACATGGCATACATAATAATTATTTGAATAGTTTCATAGCTTTTTATGTTTATATTTTTATGGCATCTGTAATTTCAATTTAAGAAAGTACCTTTATATACTACATTTTGACAGCTTAACACACATTGTACCAAATAACACTGAAGGTGTCAGGTTTGCCCGGCTGCACCTTCCTCTCTTCTCTCTTTCTCGCTCTAGTCTGCTCCTTCTCACTGACTCTCTTGATTAACACACCTGTCCTGATTTTCTGACACTCTTCAGCTGCGCCTCCTTTGTCACTCCCTATTTATACCCAGCCTTACCTTCACTCCCCTGCTGGTTCTTTCTAGTTGTTACTCTGTTACTCTTCAGTCAACCGGATCTCCACCTTGACCAGCCCAGGAGTGTCACCTTCCCTTGCAGCCCAACCTCATCACTCCATGGACAATAACCCCTTCACTAATACTGGTCATCACCCGGTGATATTCATTCATTCATTCTATTTTGTTGTATATAAGTATTGCACCTCTGTTTTAGCACTGTAAATAAATCCACCTACTGCACCGAAGCCAGCTGCCTGGGTCTGTTCATTTCTGCTCGCTCATTATTGTGTCGAGCGATCCTAACAGAAGGTGACAAATCATGCCACAATCCTTCCCCTCTTTCACATGGCTGTGACTCAGGATGATCTGAACATGAAATGGCTGAATACAACACCAACTGCCCAATTTTAAATGCATTTTGTCATTTTTCTATAAACGGTGATATTGGAATATATTGAATACATAAGAATTGCATGATTTTTTTACACAGGGGCTTTAACATTGATATGTACACAGGTGGACAATTCTTACAATTACCATGTACTTTAAACATTTTGTTTTGTGGCCCAGTGTTTTGCAGTACAAAATATTATATTTTACTAGACCTGTCATTTTGCTTATTTCTCCCTCTGCACATCTGATACAGTCATAGCAGCAGACAGGTTTTCCTTTCTGGAGAACTTTGCGAGTTCCTGGGAGACATTTCTCACTGCAAACTGACACAGGCACCTATATGAATAAAATAACTATGAGAAAAATATATTGGCACTGACTTTGAAAAAGGTTTTATCCTTGCAAATATTTCTTGCTAATTTTGATGCTCTGAAAACATTAATACATTAACATTAATACATTTACAATGATTATTATGCATTTAAAGGTACAGTGATTACTGTGTAACTTACCTGTATTGAGTTCTCTGCCCAAATAAAAGACTCAAGTTGCAGACTCAGCTGTTTGTCTGCAGGTAAAGAGGCATCATAAAGACCAACTGTGACAAAGTCCACAATACCATTTTCTGTTGGCTGCCAGTTTATAATTTCATACTTTGCTGGTAGGTCTCCATTCTCATTAAAGTAAACCTCATCTCCTTCCTTAGTTTTGAACTGAACCTTTCTTATGTGCTGTAAAATCTAAGAAGATAGGTATAAATATATATAAAAAAAATTGACAAACATTCTTGGCTCAGTAGAATGATGGATAGACACTATAACTTATTATTCCATAAATTAATTTAACCTTTTTTATTATTATTATTTTGCAGCTGGCCTAAGTAGAACTGATTTAATGCTGAACTCACTGTGAGTGGATCTTGCTGCACCTTGTAGTTACATGTTTCATTACATCCAAGAATATTATGAAGTGCATGTGCCACAGCATACACTCCTTTATAGAGATTGCTAAACTAAGGCAAAAGTGACATATCAGGGAAGCTGTTTTGTACTCCACTCAGATCTTCATGTCCAGTACATTCTCTCTGATTCTCTGATGATGAATTTGACTGCTTGAATTTACAATTAAATAAAGTCTCCCAGAACTCTGTAAACAATTCATTACCAGATGAATCGAGTGTCTTCACATCTAATATGAACTCTCTCATGCCACTGACATGTGCTTTGGGGATGAACAGGCCTATGGCACCATCCAGAATGTGATGTATATCCATTTCTGCAGTTTGGGAATCAAGGATCCATCCTTCACTTCCTACCCACTGGTACCCAGTCACATTGTGCTGAGACAACACATCTAATAGCACAACCATATCTATGGCTAAGACAAAAGCTACAATCACCTTGGATGTGGAAGTCTTTATAATGTCAATTATATTTTTTATTTTATCTGATGAATCTGTTCTAAAGAAAGACACAGAATACTCCAGACAGATGCCCAGCTGCTGTGCAGTTTCTGTGAATGTAGCCATGCCATTATTGCCATAATCATCATTGCTTCTAATAGCTCCAACCCAAGTCCAACCAAAGTGCTTGACCAACTGGGCCAGGGCTCTGCTCTGATAGTAGTCACTGGGTACTGTTCTGAGGAAGGATGGGTATTTGGTTTTGTCACTGAGACAAGCACAGGTGGCAAAGGCACTGATCTACAAGAAAAAAATTGGACATCCCATGATTAAGGTGTATGAAATATATATCTTATTCTGATTCTAAAACATTTATGCACTCACATTTGCTCTGAGCAGGTGGAAAATTGCAGATTAGTTATTACTTTCTAAGAAATATAATTACATATATACTAATTTTACCCACCAGTGGGATATTAAAGGGTCCGATAACAGTAGCTATAGCCATGCTAGGAGAGGAAGAAGTGTCTCCCATAATGGCCTGTACTTGTGCAGGTCTGGTACATGGTGCCTCAGTGGGTGCAGACACAACTTCATTACCATTAGCCAAGGCCAGTGCAACCTTCACACTTCTGGCTTTAGAGCTACAGGAATCATACATTTTATAGCCCAGAGAGATGTCAGGTAGTAGGTCTGTCTTGTTATTAATCTCCTCAAGGGCAAACATTATGACCTGGGCATACTGGAAATCTCTGAAATTAAAACTTTATGCAGAGTTTTAAATATGTGAACTTTTAATAGTACTTGAAACAACAGAATAATAAAGATAAGTATTTAATGCCATTAAGACAACCGAATAGTCTCATTTTCAAAATTA
>NW_018128447.1:0-3213 GCF_001952655.1 Monopterus albus
ATAAGTCTCATTGTACTGTAATCAGTATCGTAAAACTGCGACTAACAATTGTTTTGTTCCTGTTAATGTCATCTTATATAGAGGCATTCTAGTGGCTTTATAATATCAGATATTAATTAGTTAACTGGACTTTCATGCTGAAACCCACATTCATCACTATAACCATGTTTTAGTTAATAAGATTATAATTCTCATTGTACTGTAATCAGTATCATTGCTGAAGTCACTGACATAAGATTACAACAGTAACTGTGTGCTTAATATTACTGTCACCTGATAAACTCTGTTATTGTACAGCAGCTCATCTGTTTGTGTCCAGAAAATCATTTACATTTATAAGAACAGAGACAAAGTTTAAGGGGCAAAAGGTCATAATGACAAATCAGAAGATTACAGTTATTATAGAGTTATACTGCTGTGCCGCTAGTGTGGCTATTTTAAATAACTGAAGGTAATATACTGAGTCTACGTGCAGCAGAGTGAAGATTGCAGGGGAATTCTTTGGAGTTAATTAAGAGACTTACTCCTGTCCACCTCAGGGTGGTGGAGAACCCACCACTTATGGTTACCAGGAAATATTATGTAAAGAATGATGTTAGAAGTATATATATATAACTGGCACTTGCAAATGCATTTTCTTATGTGATTCATGGGTCTCTAGAAACACACAACAAAAAATAATATTTTTGCCTGTAAGATATTCCTTTATGTTGGAATGCACCAGTCATTGAGAAACTTATTTCATTCCAGGACATTCTCTCCCCACATCAACATGCCAGTTCCATCATTAAGTGATATTCTGGGACCTCACATTTTACAAATTAAGCACTGTTTAAAAAATACATACACATAAGAGTGTGGTTCAGTTGCATTTTAAAATGTGAAAAACAGCATCCCAAGGGAATGGTCACATCTTTGGGTCTTTGGTATCAGGCTGGTCCTGAGAGATTAAAGAACTTTCATAACTTTCACGAATTAAAAAAATATAGCAGAGAGCATAATTATTAGACAGATTAGCTCCCTCTTGCCATAATCTTGACATGACAGTATACGGTATAATAATTCATATCCAATAAATCATAAGAAGGAAAAGTAGTTACTAAATAGTGGCATACATCAACATCAGTAAACATGGAATTCATACATAAAATTTTCGCTAATTATTTAATAAATGCAGAAAACTGACACTCTAAAGTAGTGGTCAGAATAGTAGGGGGTTTGAAATGGTTAAGATATTCAGGGTGCAGAGATTAAGAATGCAAAACAACAAAGATTTGGCAACAATCAAAAGGTTCTATCTCAACACTGAATCAGAGCTCCTAATAAGTAAAGTTAAAAATCTCTACTACAGGGTTGAAATGTATTTACATGTAAGCTAATTCAGTGAAACACCAAAAAGGCTTGTAATATTTCAAGTTAAGGCCATTGTTCTGAAAGAAGTACCTTCATCATTCTTCAGATTGTTCCTGTAATTACTGGAATTTTACTTGAGGTAGACTGGTTGTTGTATTCAGTTCTTCCACACCCCCACTAATCCAAGGTTATAAGATGCATTTTTCAAACCAGCATGGTTAATTTCAAAGACAGACTGTGGAGGCTGTCTGTGCAGGTACAACCCAGGATGGGAGCAGGCCTGTTAGGCCCAAGAGGCTGTGTTCTGTAGCACAAAAAGAGTGAGACAAAACCAGGGTTAACATCGGGTTTGTATGTCAGAGATGGAGAGCATTAAAAGCATCCATAGGACTAAAATTTGATGCAGATATGGCTTTCTTCCTGCTAAATGCATAAGTACTGTAGCTGCTAATGTGTGTAGGTCAGCATTATTAGCAGTCTAGCATTAACTTTTCAGTTTTGTACCTTTGTATTGAATGATTCTGGCTGTAATTTGGAGTCATTTCAACTGACTGCACCATTAATGTTTTGTTGTCCCATTAGCAGAAACAGCACATTTTCCTGGGTTAGCAAATGAAGTAATTTTGCTAATTTTTGCACAGTTTTGGTCCGGTTTATGTTAAACATAAGACTGCAGGCCATGTAGCAGTTTAGTGAGAAGCTGAGACTGTGTCTCTGGCTCGGGCCATAGAAGGCTGTGTAACTGCGAGAAGATAAAGGCTAGGATAGCTGTGGTTTTGGGGGGAGAGGAATGCGACCGTGACAGTGAAGTGTATGCTTTTTGGGACCCAGGCCTGGGTAGGGGGAATGGACTTTGACTGTATCCTGTGACCAAGACTGACTGACTCTGTGACAGTCTTCTTATTTAAATGTCTTTGCTAGTTTGACTTTGGGTTGACCCACTACCAGCAGTTACGACAGTGCATATCTGTTTGGGCAGGTGCCCAGTAGTTCATGGGAGTTGATTACATTCATCTTCTGTTAAACAGCCTCCACCATTTAACTGAGGATGTCTTTGGTGTAAGGTGAATTGTTTAGGAGGCTTTTTATGGGTAACCAAATTAGCAGCCAAAGTCTGCTCTCCAAAGAAATCAGATGCGGTGGCTACAGGCAAGTTTGAAATCACCATTTCTCTGAGGGGAGGGGATGCACACTCACAATCTGCTGCTAACATTATTGTTTTTAGTTTACAAGTCCAGTGTTCACAGTGCTCGAGGTTGTACCTGAGTTTTTGCAACCTCATCCGGAGCTAGATCCCGTCCTACAGCAGTCCTCATCTCAGCCAAACCTCCTGCTGTGGCCTCAGCCTGAGCCTGTTTCCTTGCAGCCTCCTCCGTTCCATCCGGACCTCCCTGCAGCCTCCTCCGTTCCATCCGGAGCTCCAGCTGCAGTCCCCTCCGTTCCATCCGGAGCTCCAGGCCAGCTCCTCTGATGCAGCCTCCGTCCTAGTCTGATCCCCAGCCTGGTCCCCTGCTGCAGCCTCCATCTCAGCCTGATCCCCAGCTGCAGCCTCCGCCTGCTCTGGAGCCACACTCCACCTCCCCTGGTGGCCCCAGCCACAGGAAGCATGTTGCGCAGCCAACCCTTGCTTCCCAGAATCCTGTGGCTGACATCTCATCTATGGTGGTTGGTTCTCAATGTGCCAACGAGAGTATCCCCATCGGGGTCCCAGCCACCCAGGGCCTCTCAGCTCCACCTCCTCAGCTTCCACCAGGTCCTGCACTGGAACAGCCTCCTTCAGACCCAGGTCCTGTGTTGCAGCAGTCTCCTCCGTCCCATCTGGACCTCTAGCCGCCGAGCCTCCTCCGTCTCATCTGGAAC
>NW_018128447.1:3623-7607 GCF_001952655.1 Monopterus albus
GCCCGAGCCCGACCTCCAGCTGCTGTCTCTGCCTGTGCCTGAGCTGGCGCCCATGCCGCAGCAGCCTCCGTCTGTGCCTGAGCAGCAGCCTGTACCCAAGTGGGTCAGCTGGACCGGCAGCATTGCCATCGTTTCTATCCCCTCATGGGGAAAGCTTCGGCTATCGCCTCTGTACCACCTGTCAGCTCGCCATCAACCCAAGTGTGAAATGCAGGACCTCTAGACTGAAACTCTTTCTTTCCAACTGCTATCAGATCCTAAACAGCTGACTCAGGAACTACCTCATGTAATTCCACCTTACATACTCAGTTTGCACATGCATAATTGCACTCACTGCTGACTAATTGCACACACAGCTCCCATGTAGCATACATTCTCTCTACATTATATTGTGTTCTTGTTGTATTTTTATTATGCTTCTTTCATTTGCTGCTTTAAAGTACCTTAGATTTGTGTTACCTTGTTACCTGCTTATCTACTTTATATTTCACTTGTACTGTGTGGCATTCATGTGGACAGCAAAGTAAGAATTTCATTGTACAGGGAAACACATTTCCTAACTGTGCATATGACAATAAACACTTTGACCTTGACCTTGACCCAGCAACTCAGCTCACCGCCAGTCCTATTGTGAAGTCTCCAATTTCCTGTCGGGCGCCAGGGATAATCTCCAGACCGTCTACCTCTCCAGTTTCCTGTCCAGCAGCAAGGCCGTCCCCCAGAGTGGCCTACCAGATCTCCCGCCTGGTATCGAGGCCGTTCTCCACCTTTGACCAGAACAGTTTTCTGCAATCTGCTGAAGTATGCTAGGGTATGTACCGTATTTTCTGCACCATAAGGCGCACCGGATTATTAGGCGCACGGCCGATTTTTGAGAAAATTTAAGACTTTTAGGTGCGCCTTATAGTGTTTTTTTCAGTGTTTTTATCTTTCTATTATTCATAACTGGTAATCTACTGTACACACAAGTGAGAGGTTATTCCATGTTTTGAAGGTACCAGGTGACGCAGGTGCAGACCCATACACGTGCCATACTTCCTCTTTACATACCGTGACAGACTCTCAACACAACCATATCTCAGCTCCAACATATAAAAACTGTTTTCCTGTATATTCTGTTAAAGACCAACAAAATCAGAGAAACCCCTTCATTTCACACTCTAGATTATAGGAAAAGCATACAGAATGACGACACCATAACAGTGCTTTTCATTAGGGTTGTAATATCTGCAGCAATGCAAGAGAAGAGCTGTATATAATTCCAACTGCTGGTTCAACAAAATACAATAAAATAATCACTTTTCATTTCATTTTTCTAATCAGTACGAGTTTCCATTGTTACAGGGAGTGTGAGTAGACAGAGATTTTCATCCGCATGATACTTTGACATTTGTGTATTTTTTTTGGGGGGGGGGTAGGGTATACAAGATTCATTAGGTACTTTCTTTTTTTCAAGGTGATTAAACTTAGTTATGAAATTCACAGGGTAATTTTTGACACATATGCAAGTTTGTTTTACTTAATTTCAACACATCTAGGGAAATACTTTGGTTTTGAACAGTTTTATAAATTTTAATTATTCTCTGATTGTCTCTACATGGGTAACAGCAGCCATTGAGTTGGGTATTTGTTTCACATAATATAAATGTGTTCATTTGCAGTTAGAGCATATAACACACACTAACATATGTTTTTTTTACAGAAACACTGTATGTTTGCCAGCATTAGGTGCACCTATGTGTTACCTGAACGAATGATGGAGCAGAAATGCTGAGAGAAGAAGAGACACTCGATTGTGCATGTATCATGCCAACGCTGGAGAGACAGAGCAAGTCTATTTCATTGTTCCGCATATGTAACTGTTGAAGCATGTTCTTTTATGAAGAATAATCGGAGTCAAATATCACCTTTCAAACATTTATTATCATAACTGAATGGACCTTCGAATAAAGCAATTTACAGAGCTCTGGGTTCCATCTCTATCTGAAGCCCTGACTTCAACAGCAAAACCGTTCAACTCGTCTTCAGGACGACAGGGAAAACTATCCTACTCAACTCAGTTGATTTTATACAATTTCAAATGTGCCATTGTAGGCTGGTCTGATCCTCTCGTGCTGTTCCATTGGTCCATCTATCCATCCGTCCTCCTCCTGCATCCTTTCTGCTCCAATGGGAAAGGCAGCTTCCTAAAGAGGGAGGAAATTCTACTCTGTCTAAATTCCTACACTCACTTCTTTCTTTGTTACTAACTAACTAACTACACTATATGAGACATGGCTTTCCATTTGGCTAATTAAACTATCTTGTCTCCTCTTCCTAGCTTTTAGGTCTAATCTCTGTTTATTACCCTTGGTGTCCCAGTGACCCCAAATTCTCTGGCCTCTTCAGCCAGGTGGTGATAATAAATTCACTGTGGACCCTCTTTGCCAAAGCTGTAAATCTAATGAGATTCAGTGTTTTAGTGAACCAGTCCCCCCTTTGATGTTAAACAGTGCTCCAGTTGACTAACATAGTAAATACTGGCCAAGATTCAGTGAACACATATGGTGACATGTAACTACATAAACATAACTGTAAGATTAAAGTAGGTAAACTTATGTGTGCTATAAACTAAATCTTAACTATGATAGAATAATCATACGCAAACAAAGTAAACACACAGGTTGACTAATCAACAAACATAATGTTAATCTTCTACTAATTAAGTTCTTAATTCGATCAAATGTTAGAATCAACCTTAAAGCATGACTTTGTTCATAATTTTACCCAACACTATACAGGTATTTGTTTTTATTAGTTTCTGGGGTTTTTTGTAGTTATTGCCTTTCCAACAGAACCTGATTCCCAGGTGTAGGTACACCACTGACCCCATGGCATGGATAGATGGCTCTTTTGGACACAGGCACAGGGGGCCGTAGGATTTAGGAAGTAGAAAAATGGGGGGGAGTAGGCTTTAACAGTAGGTTGCTAAATATGTATTATCAGATCAGTATATTATACTGCATGTTTTTCTACAAACTGCCACTAGGGACACTACTGCTGCAATGTTTATCCCTTGTGCTCCCTGTTTATACTGTTTTTCCTGTTGTACTGCCGATCACATAAGTTATTGTTATTGAATCTGAGCTAGCTTAGCGTGGCTACATATGTTAAGTCCAAGTAGCAAAATTGTAGAGTAGGCTTTAACAACAGGTTGCTAGGAGTGTATTAAGAGAGCAGATCTGTTCATGGCATCAGGAAATCTGTATAAATTTGCATGCTTATTGGATTTAAGCATATCAGGTGATGTGTAATGAGCGAGGGTGTGGTGTAAGGAGTTCAACACCCTATTTCAAGGTGTGCATAATTATTGGGAAGCTTCTTTTTCCTCAGGCAAAATGGGCCAAAAAAGATACTTAACTGACTGTTGTTAGAAATTAACCAAATTCTTTTGTTGGAAGCACGAGAAGTGACGACAGGAGAGGACTGTTTAAAATCAGCAGAAAGTTTACTGAATGTCTGATCACAGGTAGGCTTACAATGCTGGGATCAGAGAGACAGAGCTCCCCCAGGAGTTCCATCCACTGAACCCGAATTAAGGTCTTACAATGCATTTTATCTTCTTGGGCTGCTCCACCCTAAACAAAGGTACAACAGTTCATGCATTGTAATCCTATTGGTCATTTGGTGTGAGCAGGAGCTTGCACCTCCTTGCTGGAATGTGATCTACACCAGGTGTGTGTGTGTGTGTGTGTGTGTGTGTGTGTGTGTGTGTGTGTGTGTGTGTGTGTGTGTGTGTGATGCTAATTTGTATGTTAAACTGGCCAGGTGGTCATCTCAGGTTGTGGGCCTCTGGCCTCTGCAGGACATCCCAAGATAAAGCAAAACTTGGAATATGCTAAGTGGGTCTAGGTGTGGGTGCAAAACAAGCCAACTTGTCTTTGTTAAAATGTGAATTGGCTGTCTGGTCACAAAGAGATGCAGACATCTAGTCTCTACACAGAA